>NC_077234.1:256933945-257233945 GCF_027887165.1 Monodelphis domestica
TCTTCCCTCCTCCCCGTGAAATGAGGTCATGTGAGTCGTACATCTCTTATCACAGATACTCATTTCCACGTCCACCCTGTGAGACGCGTAATACTTGCACACTCTGCATTCAGACTGCTTTTCCTTCGAAGGTGGTGGATACCCTCTTTTTGTCTTCAGTCCCTCGGACTTGCCCTTTCTGTGCCTTGTTACTATAGTGACATGGTTCTCAGCTGATCACCGTACATTTGTCCCTCTGTAAGACATTCTTGCTTCATGCCCTCCACGGGAGCCTTTCCAGGTGTTTCAGTGGCCATCTCGGTGCCATTGTCTTGGCCGACACGGGTGACGCCATTGGAGCTGCTTTCTGCCTGCTCTGTCGCCGTGCATGTTCAGTGGCTCGTGACGCAGATTGTTTCACGTGCCGCCTCCTCACTGCTTTTCTTCGCCAGGTCAAGGCTTTTCGGGCGACTACAGTGAATATTTCGGACTACAAGTGGACGAGGACTCGCTGGTTTATCTGATGCTGGCGAACCACTTGGTTCACACAGTGCATCCGGACTGCATTACCATAGCGGAGGTAAGTCTTTGCTCTTCCTACCAGTTCCCAGGAGTAGATTTAGTTCTTCTCGAAATGACCCGTATCTCAGCAGTGCCTTATCGAGATGTCTCCTAATGACGTCTCCATTCGGGTAGCTGACCGGCCCGCGGGTGCTCGCTGTGGACAGGAACCTCGGCTTCAGGAAACGGTCAAAGGCGGAAAAACCTTCCCCAGCCGAGCTCGGCACCGTCTTGTTTGCCCTCCTGGAGAGGCGCCTGCCGCTCCGAAAGCAGCGTGACGTTCCCAAGCCTCATAGCGTGTGCCGGGGACAGGGCAGTCCCATCCACTCCACGGGCCTGTGTCGTGGCAAAGGTTCAGCTGTGTGACGCCCACGGGCGCCGTCGTAAAGCCCTTTCCCGTTACTGCCCATTTAGCCCCGAAGAGGCCATGAAGACAAGCAGTCGTGCCCCCACTGGGTAGAAGAACCCCAAAGAGGCCCCTTCCGGAGAGCCGTTCTGTCGTCCTCGGTGTCTCCTGCGGGAACAAGGTCCTGCTGCTGAGTCTCCGTCACCGAGGAGACGAGCTTCCGGGGCCTGGCTAGCTGTGCTTCTGACAGTAAGAAAGTACCGGAGCGCCGGGCCTTTGCTTCCGGGGGCTCCTCCCCTCATTGGCAGGATCTTATTTTATTCTTGTGCTGTGTCCACATTTGGGATCTGCTGATTATTGTTTTGTTTTCTTTATCGTCCTCAGCATCTATCAGCGAAGGACGGCCTCTCCTAATAGATACGTTTATGAAATAGGCACTTAATTACCTGTGCAGTCAAACATGGTCGGAACCACATTTCTATAATAACTTTTACACATTCACTTTGTTCCTATCAAAGAACCCAATTTCAGCTATCAGGAAAAGTGAACGGTGTTCTCAGTGATACAGGTGGCAGCAAACAATTAAGTCATTAGTGACAGCAAGAATCAGAAACAGACACTGAGAAAAAGCAGCTCTTTGATCCATGAAACATGAATTGTCTATTGAGCTTTCCCTTAATTCCGAGCAAAACAGGTTCATCCTGTAGAGACCGAGTCTCGTCATTCATGCTTTCACCAATGAAATTGGAGTTTTTGGTGTACTTTGTATTAACTGGGTTAAGATTTTTTTTACAAGTTGTACCTTCAATGTTTTCCTATTAAAATGGAAAACGACTTCAATGTCAATCCGAGGCGACTCTCCAGCGGAGGCTGTGAGATGTACAATTGATCCCCACGTGATTTATACTTGGAGAAACAATTGATGTCGCCTCAACGATGGTATGATTTGGAATTGGATTTTGTGGCCCATCAAAGGAGAGGAGAGCTTTTGCAGGAACCCAGACTAGTTCATTCAAAAGATTAGGTTTGTCATGCTGATGTGATCCAAAATAGCCGGCTTGGGGTCAGGCTGCAGGGCCCCCCTTTGGTGTCCACCCGCTCTGGGACCCGGCCAGCCACTCCCAGGGCCCCGCCTGGACAGCTTCTCTGAGGCTGGAGACTGAGGAGCAAGTGATGGACTTCATTGCGAGGACTGAGCCTTGGGAGTGGGGGTGGGGCTCGATGACCTGGATGCGGTCTTTGCGGTGAGGTCCGGAAAAGGCCGAGCTCGGCTTTCCTGACTCCTACCTCAGGTTGCCTCCTCCCCGTCTGGAATGGAGCTCCTTCTGCCCACTAGTTCAGGCCCTTACTTGGACGGCTACAGGAATCCCCAGAGCTACGTTCATGCAACAGGCTTGACTGAGGTGAGGCGGCTTCATGAAGGCTCGCAGACCCGCAGTCCAAACCAACAGCCCCTGTTGATTGACTGACTGACCTCTTGGCGAACAAATGAGCCGCAGGCCGGGGCAGGCCTTCCCCGGGGAAGAGGGGGCTTTCTCACCAGCTTTTCTGGGCCGCCTGCGGGTGTGCCCGATGCCAGGATGCCAGGCGAGTTTAAGCAGGGTCCTGAGCGCTGCCTGACTGAGCGAGGGGAGCGGGCTGCGTGCCGGAAGCAGGCGGCGTGTTACAGAAGCCAGGCGTCCCGTCAGCGCTGGCCTGCTCGGGTGTGGGCCGCGTGCCGGGAGCAGGCGGCGTGCCCTCCAAGTGCAGGGCAGACCGCGCCGCCTGTGTGTGGCGCGTCTGAGCGGCTCCAGATCCGGCTCTCAGTCGCAGTGCGGGCCATCTCCTCCCCCCTCCCCCCCTCGGGCTACCTCGGACTCTGCCCTGTGGGTCTCCAGCCGGGGGAGCCGCACCCGCTCCCCAGGGTCTCACGTCCGCCCCACGAGCACACCCCTCCTCGGCTCAGCAAAGCCTGCTTCAGCGTCCCACATAAACCTTTATTTTCAGCGCTCAAAGCCCTTCAGAGCCTGGCGCCGACTCGCTCGCCCTTCCTACAGACTCCGTGTATCCGCGGGCTTTGCATTGCCTCTCGGGCCGTCGTCTGTTCGGATGAGTTCAGGTTATTGTAAAGTGAACTCCCTGCAGAAGATGCCCCGGAGATGCTGGCAGAGACCTCCGGGAGACCCCGAGCATGTCCTTCCATGTGAAAATGGTTGGGGTGGGCGTGGCTAGAGTCACGTGCTCTGCTGAATGCTTTATCCCATAGGTTGTGACAGGCCCTGCCCCCAAGGGCTCCCTTCCTGTTTCCCTTTTGTTTCCTTATCCCAGCTTGTCCTGTCTCCCCTTGTAGAAATGTTGGTGCCTCGAGTTATGTTTGAAATGCCCCGCTGGGGAGACGGGTGTCCCAGAGGGTCACAGGGCACGTGGGTTTAAAGCTTCTGTGGCTGGGGCACCGCGCCCCCGGCATGCCCCAGGGGTCCCGCCCCCTCCTTCCCAGGGCGGGGTTTGTCTAGGAGTGGAGGGCCGGCCCCTCCTTCCTGGTGCAGGTTTGGTCTTTGTAAGGACCAATCCCGTGCCGACGAAGGACCTTTGAGGGACCTCACTACATTGGGGTAAGTTTAGTCAGGCTAGGGGGACGCTGGTGTATTTTCTCTGAATAAAGAGAGTTTTCTTTCAGCACTGCCCGATGCACAAAGTGCACTCCCTCTTCCGTTCCACCTGTTAAAGTCCCTGGTTTCCTTCTGCTGAAAGTGAAATTCAGCAAAGGTAAACTGAGGCACGTATTCTCCAAGTCAGATAAGTTTGATAAAAGGGCCTGGAACTGATCCTAAAAAATCAATGGCTGCCTCAGTGTAAGCCAACAGACACCATGTAGAAGAAGAGCCCCATTCTTACAGTTTGGGGGGAGCATAGAACAAAGAACGGAATAGAGGAGGTGAAGAAATAATGCAGTTGGTTATGGGGTGGGTAGCCCAGTGGAATTGAAGGCAACATCACTGAGGCATGAACTGAAACACGATGGGCTGGCGACGACAACGGCAACAACTTCTGTGACTCAAATGGCCACTGTTGGCGTCCCCCGCCAGGCTAGGGGTAGTGAATCCGGCCTCCAGGCAGGCTCCCAGGAAGGATGGCCAGTGTGGTGCTCTAGACACTAGCAGGCACCCTGGAGCACCCTTGTGTCTGGCAAGAAGAGCCGATGCCTGGGGGTCAGAACAGTTATTCCCAAGAGAACCAGATGTCTCGGCTTATCTCATGATGAGCCCAATGGATCTCTGAACTCAAGGCAGAGCCAGAGAACCCCGGCTTGGGCAGTATGGCAGAGTGAAGCCAGGTGCAAAAGCACCGTTTGCTTTTCTGGGCTTCTAGTGCCACTCTTGCCTACATTTTCCTGTATTTGTTTACTTTGTTTGCCTGTGCCAAGCAGTTTCCTCATCGCAGCTCTCGGAGGGGGTGCGAGAGCTGACTTGGAAGACCAGCCATGATCCTAGAGGAAATGGCTTCCTAATGGCCACCACCCAGCGTCTGAGGCAGCACTTAAATTCCGTTCCCTGCTCACTTCTCCTTTCACGCTATCCGGATACATCGCCGCTCAGGGCACTACGCAGAAATGTCCAGTTGTTGGCCGTTCTCTCCAAATAAAGCATTCTGTTGATGCTGGCATTCAAAGCCTTTCACGGTTTATCTTTGTCCTCCTTTTCATCTCCTTTCTTTGTTTTGCGTGAGTACATCCTGCTTCTCAGCCGTGCTTTCCTCCTCTCCCAGTCCCCATCCCATCCTTCCTTTCTTTGTCTTGGCTTTTTCCATTTTCCGTCTCTTTGCACGCACCTCCCCATCTTCCCCTGCACGGATGCCTCCTTCCTTCGTCCAAAGCCTTCCCCTTCCTTATGTGCCCAAGTGCACTGATGGTCTTTTCCGGCCCTCCTCACCCTCTCTGGGAGCGGCCCTGGGCGTCGTGGATCTTTGGGTCCCGCTGTTGTTCCCGCGTTAGACTGTGTTTTGGAAGCGCAGACTCTCGGCCTTCCCCTGAACACAGAAGGCACCTGACACGTGCTTCCTGTCACCAGACACGTTGGACCCACTCTGGAGAGCATTATCTGCCTTTCGCACCTGGCCTGGGCGAAACGGAAGCAGCACCCTGGAAGAACCGCCAGAGTGGCGTCATCATGCCGGGTGCTAGCACGCGTCGCGGCGGGAATAGTGTCATTTTCCTTTTTCATGGGCGGCTCGGGCGTCCGTGGCAGGCGGGTAAAAGTCTGAACTTGGCTTCTGTCCTTTTTCAGGATGTTTCCGGAATGCCGGCTTTGTGCTCGCCCATCACGCAGGGGGGAGGTGGCTTTGACTACCGACTGGCCATGGCAATTCCCGACAAGTGGATTCAGGTGAGAAAATCTGTCGCGTCACGAGTGTGAGTCTTTGCCGACTGTCCATCGCGTTTGGTCAGAGATGGCGACGCGTCTTCTGATGACTGGACTCGAGTGAAAAAGGCCTGCGTTGTGCTCCCTCCCTCGGTTGTCATGCTGCGGTCACATGATCACAGCTATTGGGCAGAGGTCACAGGGAGAACGCTTCCTGTCGGACCCATTTAAGGGCCTCCTGTTGGCTCGTGATACAGGCCAGCTGTGTACGTGCAGAGGGCACGACTAAGAAACGTCCCTGGCACGCCTGCTCCACGACAGTAACGGCGACTGACCTCTACCTCGTCCCCACAGTTGGCAAAGGGCCTCCCCCGCGTAATCTCATCTGGCCTCCTCACAAATTGTGCTGTAGACACCCCCACTGTCCTCATTTTCTGTGAGAGCAAACCTGGAGAGAGGCTTAGCGAATGGCTTCGTCAGCGTCCCAGGCGTGATCCGAGCCGGGGTCTCGTTGGCTTAAAGGCCAGCAGCTCCCACTGTCCCAAAGGCCACACCGGAATGTCTTTGGCCCTGGCAGGCCCCTAGGCCCGTGCTCGTCCCTTTTCCGGTTCTGTCCGTGTTACCCCAGACGCAGCGGTGGTCACGTCAGTGCTCTGAACTGTCTGCATTTGTTCACGTACTTTTCGACATTCAAATTAAACGTCATTCCACTCGGCGTGTAATGCAACGAATGCGCTACTGTTGGGTCTGTAATCGGAACATTTTATTGTCTGCCATTGTAAGACAGTGTTTTCATTTTAATATCCTTTTCAGGCCGATGAACCGATTCCCTCCTGCTAGCGGTCACAGTAAAGCTATAGTCTGTGGGATTTTAGGCTGGAGTTATATGACAGAAAGGCGTATTGGGAAGTGTTTGTCTTTATTTTAACATCCGTCTACTGCTCGGTTCATGAGATGGATTGTGACAGGATTTGTCTCCTCGTTGACTATAGCTCTGGTCCCCGATTCAAAACTTCAGCAGCCCCCTGAGTCGTCACTGCTTCCTGCTTACATCTCCATCGTGCTATTGGGAAGCTCCAGTTGTATGCTCTATAGAAACCTTCCATTCCACATGTCCGAGACTGATATTTCTTCCCCCAAACCCGCCATTCTTGCACATTTCCATGTTATCATCACGTACTAATATGGAAATTGGGAAGAACTCTCTCATGCTCCCAATCAGTCAGGCCTAGATGTCACCCCTGACCACCCCTCTGGCCTACCTTTATCCAGTCCATGCTGAAGTCCTGCTGTTTTCACCTTCATAGAGTCTCTCACATAGGCTGCCTTCTCTTCCTTTGACGTTGCCACAAGTCTGCTGCAGACGCCTCATCTTACACACAGATTATTGCAGTATCCTACTGATTGGGGAGACCATAGTAATTCATATTGCACTCAACTATCAGTTAGAATTTTCTTAGAGAGCAGATCGACCAGATGGCCTGCCCCCTCCAGTTTCTCTGTTGCCAACACTTCTGCCCATTCACATTTAAGCCTAGTCCTGCTTCTCCCCACCCCAGAACCTGTTCCTTCCCTCTCTTCTCCCTCTGTGGTCAGCCTCCCAAATCTGGTTTGTCCCTGCTAGGATCCCTCCACCCTTTGTTCTTGCCCCAGCCAGGCTGTGTTTCCACATGACGAGTGTACACATGAGCCCAAGCTTTCTCCTTTCCCACACTGAATATGGGGAGGATTGAACTCCAGGTGCTGGGCTACAGGCCTTGATCCTCCAGTCAGTGTTCTGTCCTCTGAGACCGCCTTCCTACCTCCTAGCTCATCTCCATCCCAGAGGTTTGGACAGAAAGGCATTCTCCCTTCTTAGACCTCCTATGCCTCTTGGTGCTGTTACTCAGTCCTACTATCCAAAGCACTTTGCCTGGACTCAACTGCTGTAATATTTATAGAGGATTGAAGAACAGGAGATATGGAAGGTTTTGTAACGAGGAATGGAGGAGTTGAAGAGTCGAGAGGGAATATGGCTGCCGGTGACGTAAAAGGAGAGAGAGATGCCCTTTGCCGAGAGACTATATTTTAAAAACTGGGGTTCCCAAGAAATGGGTCAACTAAGATAGCCTGAGGGGATGTCTTCTCTATAGATTGATGTTGTAGATACCCCAGACCAAGGTTGTCCAGCAGGGGTCCAATAAGGAACTTTTATGGTTGAATGGTTGTCCTTGGGTTCAGCTCCCTCTGTGTCCCCTGAAATGATAGTCCTCATATCAGACTATGATTATTTGAATAAAGATGAAATTTTAAAAACAAGTTTGGATTGGGAAGGTATCAGGGAAGAGGGAATCGGGATTTCCCTAGATTGGGTTTGTCTCTCTCAACTTTTGAGCTGAGGCCAGGCCTCAAAGGCTGGTGGAGGGTTTCTTTTATTCTTGTCTATGCTAATCTGTGCTAGCTTTCTTAAGTTCAAAGTCTTAGCAGTAGACAGCAAGAGGAAGAAAAGTTGTGACCTTCAGAGCTGGTTGGGCCTATCTCTTCAGGCTGATGCCCCTAAAGACTGGCCTTACAGTTCAAACTGCTTCCCTTAAGTCCCTTTGTCCAATCACACGATCACAGGAATCCAGGTAGAGCACACAGTTGGGAAAATCAAGAATAGAGGCCCTTCTAGCCAGAGACAGGGAGAGGGGCTCCTTCCTGTCCCAAGGCCAGGAAGAGAGTCTTGTCATGAGACCACCTGCCACTCCCAGTTGCCCCTCCCCCCACCAACTGTCATTCTTGTCACTCTCTTCTCTTTAACATTCCAACTGCTGTTTGTTTCACCTGATTGGCAGAAAGTCCAAAACTTGCTTTAGTTTTCCTTTCCACACTACTCTCTTGGTTGAACCCTGAGTAGGGGGTGGGATTAGGGGGGCAGGGTTGCTGTTGGATTTTTTATTCAATAAACTGGTGGTTCTTACAAAAAAAAAAATCCTGCAACATAGCAAAAACTCCATGATACAGAATTAGCTACATTAAAAAAACAAAACAAAACATAATGCCGTGAAGCCTGAATAAATGGGCTCCGATACAGTGAGGGATGACTGTAGTTTGTTACTATATTTTTATATTTTATTCTAATATTTTGACACGTGCCTATCTTATCTTCTCAACAAGATGTCCCTTGAGAAAAAGGACTCTTATTTCTATAGTATCCCTCACAAACTGTGATTTTTATTTCTATTGTATCTCCCTAAGCAGAATGATGAATACATAGTGAAGTACTGTGTAATTTGAATCTGTTAGCCTAAAAACTGCGATTCCCAGCACCCTACTCTCTTCCTGTCATTACATGCTGATGTAGACAGGAGATAAATTCGGGGAAATTCCATCTCTTGGTTTCTTTACTTTCTGTCCCAGTTTTGGTGGAGCCGGGGATTTTTGAGCAGGTAGAAAAACTTAGTCACATGCTTCTATTTTGTCAGGTAATAAACTTTAAAAACATAATATTTCCAAGTATTGGATATTAATTTAAATCCTACAGTACTTACGTAATGCTTATATTTTGATTTAAGCTGCAGTTAAAATTTGAAAGGAAAAAATCTGCAACAAATTACTGACCACCTGCAATTTTTTTTTGCTTATTCACTTTTTATGCTTTCACATATAATATAAAGCATTTTCAATTTTGCAAAAAAAATCTCCCTTCTTATGCTCAAATCATCCCAGAGTGAAGATCCATGGGGATAAAAGCATCAAGTGAAATGATTTTTTTTAACAACTCAGAATTCCCAGGGTTCCTGAGCTAATGGCCATTTCTAATGCTGCTTTTCATTCTGCCCTTTCTGTTGCTAAAAAGTAATTGCATTAGTTTTCCCCATTTGCAACACGTCTTCAAATTTAAGTTTGCAGCAGCATATTGGCCTGTTTTCATGTTTTTATAACCTTTTATTTTAATTGCTTTTCCAGATGACAACTAAATTATTTGTCAAAATATTGTGAGCCTGTGATCAAATGATAATTACTCTTGAAACTTGAAATATTTATTCAGCATCTAAGAAATAGTACTTTAACACTCATTAAAAATTAATTCTTAAATTACTTTAATTTGGCATTAAATGATGACAATTATATATCATTATTATATGATTTGGAAGAATTTGCATTTATCAGTGTTGCTACAATTATTCATTAAAACTTGACCGTCATAATGGGGTATGGTAGGGGGAAGTGTTCTAGAATGCCAAAGCAGATCATTTCTAAAAAGAATGATGTTTTACTAAACTACATGAGCTGCTACCATTTTAGGTTAGGGTGGATGAATGAGAAAAATTAATCTTTCTGAGGGTTCAATATATTTTTGGTATTCAGTAATTTCATATCCTGGTGAAGAATTCCCACTTCCTTCCTTTTTTTTTTAATCCTTACCTTCTGTCTTAGTAGTATCAGTTGTAAGATAGAAGAGCAGCAGTAGCTAAGCAATCAGGGAGAAGTGACTTGCCTAGCCAGGGTTACACAACTGGGAAGTATCTTAGGCCGGATTTGAATCCAGCTCCCCCTGACTTTAGGCCTGGCACTCTATCTACTGTGCTACCTAGCTGCCCCACTTCCTTTTTTCCTAATCCTGAGGAAAATTCTTTCCCATTGCTGCTTTCATTTTATTCCTCTCGCTATCTACCATAGTCTTAGATCCTTGCCTCATTTATTGCAGAAAAATAAAATTGAGGCCATGCCTCATGAACTCGCTCTTCTCCATCTTCTGTCACTTTTTCCTCCTTCCCTTCGGTCTCACATGACGACACGCCTCCTATACTCCAGCAATCTCATTCCGTCTTCCCCTGCAGATTGCACCCTTTGTCGTCCTCGTTCTGTCCCTCATTTTCATCTCTCCTGATAAGGACATATTCCCGACGGCCGGCAAACATGCTTCTAGGTCTCCCCTATCCTGACAAAGCCTCCCTTGGTCCTTTCATTCTTATTCGCTAATCTTTTCTCTCGTCGACCTCTCGTAGGCTCCCTCTAGAAGCCTCCGTCCATCATTTCTCTGCAACGTCTCTGCCCGCCGTTCCCAGTGATCTCTTGGTCGCCGGACTCAGTGGCCTTTTCTTCATCTACCTCTGCAGCTTTGGGCACTGCTGATCACCCCTCCTCAATGCCGACTTCTCTCTGGATTTTCAGGACGCCGTTTGGTCCTTGTCCTCTTACCTATCGGTCTTCTTTGCTGGATCCTATTCCATCTCGTGCTCTTCGACTGTACGTGTCCCTAGAGTTTTGCCCTGGCCCCTCCTCTCCCTCTGTATCACATCACTCGATGATCTCATCATTTTGTGCCAATGATGTTAAATCTCCCTATCCTGCCTCAACCTCTCTGCTGGGTCTTGTGTCTCCAGCTGCCTTTCAGACGTGTCCAATAGACATTTTAAGGGAAACCTATCCAAATGAGTCATTATCTCTGCCCCTGGTTTTCCGCCTCCTCCCTTCCTTATTCTTGTCGAGGGCAGTGCCCCACCCTTCCTGCTTCCAACTCACTCTCCTCCCTTCCTCCCAGGCCCGCCTCTTCTCAAGGCCTTGGATTGTACCTTTGCAACACCGCTCCAGTATTTCCCTTCTCTCCTCGAATGCTGCCACCACTGCAGGGCAAGCTCTCATCAGACCTAGTGCCTGGCCTATGGTCATAGCCTGGTGGTAGTGGGGCCTCCCTCCCGTCTCTGCCTTCTCCAAACCAGTTTCCTTCCGGCCATAAAAGTGATTTTCCTGAAGTACAGATCCAAGCTGGACACCCCTCCCTCCTCCACTCAGTGAGCCCGCTGACTCCCCCCACAATCCCATGTAAAATTCTCCCTTGGCGTTCATAGCCTTCGCACCAACCCTTCCTAGGCACCTTGCTGCCTGCCATGTCCCCTGATTCACTGACTCTGGCCTCCTGTCTGTCCCAAGAACAAGGTACTCCCCTCCTTGCCTCGGGGCCCTTTTGTCTGCTTGGCCTGCATTGTCCCGGGATGCCTTTTCTTCTCAGCTCTTCCTTGGATTCTCTTAAGTTTCAACTAAAATCCCATTTCATGCAGGAAGGCGTCCTCAGCCTTTCTTAATTCTAGCAGCTTTTGTTCCCTCTGTTAATTCTTTCCCATTCATCCTGGTGTAGGACCTGCTTTGTACATATTTGTGTGTGTGTCATCTCCCTCATTAGGTCGGGAGCGCCTTCAGGAAGAGAACTTTCTTGGCCTCCTTTTGTCTCTAGCTTCGTCCCTTGCACGTAACTGTGCTTGGCAGACAGTAAGCATTTTGTAAATAGTGACCGCTTCCTTGACAGCAATTCCATTTCAGGTCCATCTTGTGCTCTGGGACAGTCACTGTGTTGTTAACCAAGCTTCTTCATCTCCTCCTTTCCATCTTCTGGCTCTAATAGATATTCCTTCCTCCAGACTTCTGCCATTCCCCAGAAACCTCCTCGTCCTGAAAACTTGCTCCATGTTCCTGCAGAGGAATAACCCTTTGCTCTACAGCCTCTCTCGGATGGGATGACTCTTCGCAGAGCATCGCTAAAGGAGGATACCATGACCAGCCATATCTCTTTAGCTCAGCAGCCTTTGCCCAGAATTGTTTCTGCCCTTGCTCCTCCTCTCTCCACTTCATCTTCTCACCTTTCTCAGCTTGCTTTTATCTTTTTTCTTCCCTCAGTAGCGTGTAGGTCCTTCAGATGTTTATATTTGATTTCCCAACACTTATCACAGTACCTTGGATATAGTAAGCTCTGAGTAGATTCTTACTGACTGTCTGCATTTGTAAAAGAAATCACACAATTCATAACTGGGTTCATTTCGGATTCATCTTATTTAATCTCATTTCTCCACTGCTCTAAAGCAATCCTTTGATTCTTTTTTAGCTCTTTCTATCATTCTTCCTCCTTGGAAACTGGTGCAAACTTTGTCCTTTTTGTCTTGGCTGATTATGCTTCCTCTATATTTACCTGGAAAATTAAGGCTGTCAGACATGAGCTCCCTTAAATACCCTATTCTTTGTATTTCACAACCTTTGAACATCTTCGTTTATCTTCTGTCTAGTATTAAAGCAAGAAACGTGTCTTTTCCTTTTTATGGCTAACTCTTCTAATTGTCCTTCTGTGACATCATCTTCTCTAAGAAACTGACTCAGTGATTTCATTATCAGTGCTTTATTTTTATTGGTCACTTTTTTGCTATGAGGGAGCTTGACCAGTTGTCTCTAATTCTCAAAAATTTTTCACTTAACCATACTTATCCCTTTTAAGTAGTGATCTTACATTTCTCCTCTTCCATGCCAAATGCCTAGAAAAAAATGATTTAAGGGCATTGAGTGACTTCACTTCCTCATTTCCTACTCACTTCTTATTTCCTTGAAACATGACTTTGCCCCTCTAATTCACAACTGAAACTTCCCTCCAGAGTCTTCTTTGGTATATGAACCACTATCTTTGTCCTCTTTACCATGGCTATTTTTAAGTCTTTAGTCCTGGTCCCATGATGGTGAACCTATGGCACACATGCCAAAGATGGCACCCAGAGACCTCTCTGTAGGTAACATGCTGTCCCTGGCAGAGGGACTCCCCTGGAGCTCCTTCTTTCTGCTTCTCCACTGTGCCTCCACCCACTCTGCTCTTACTCCCTCCCCTGAGTGGAGTGCTTAGGCTAGTCCCCTTCCTTTCTCCCTTCCCTGTCTGACATGGGGCTCCTGTGACCCTCCATCCTTGGAAGAGGAGGCCAAGGCTGAGGGGGAGACTCAGCACCCAGGCCTCTGAGGAGCAGCAGTCTGAGCCCTCACCATGGGCTGTGTGCAGCCACCCTGGGTGGTGTGCAGGAAGGAAACAGTGGAAGAAGCTCACGCTGAACTCTCCACCTCAATCTGACTTCCAAGCGTGGGGACCCTCTCCTGTTCCCTCCTTGGAGCTTGTCCTTTGCTTTCAAGATACCATCCTCCAGGAGGAACCTGCTCTGAGTCCCGGGGAGGGGCCCCCTCCTGTGTCAGGCCCCCCCTTCCCTTTCTGTGGAGCCATCCAGATCTGCCTGCAAGACTCCCACCTCAATCAGAGAGTTTTAGCCAGTGCACACGTGCTGGCTTGCCGAAGGGAAGGAAACTCCAAGACTCCACCCCCTCCAAGACTAGAGGGAGCACAAGGCCCCTGGCAGCAGCGCCCTCACTAGGAGACTTCTGGTCAGGAGGACTGCAGCCGGACCAGACTCACTGGTAAAGGAATTCCTGCAGGCCCAGACTTGACTTGAGCCCAGATCTGGATGAGCTGCCCCAAAGGATGATTTTGTTTTAGAAGGGGGGGAGCTCTTCTTATTCTAGAACCCTGTTTAAGCTGCCTCTCCGCCCCCCACCCCCGTACATAGTCAAATGATGGCAAGTCTTGCTGGCCCAAGAATCTCTCCCTGACTTTTCCTGAAGAGAGCTGCCCCAAGTGGTCCACAATATCGTGAAAAGTAGACCCTCCTCCATACAGGATCCATTGGGGTGCTGGTGGGGACAGCACGACAAGGTTCTAAAAGGCTCACCAGCACTATCGTAGGCCCTCTTCTCTGTAACCCCAGTGACTTCATTGGCCCTCAGAGGTTCAGTTATCTTCTCTCTTCTCTCCTGAATTCCTGATCTTTATCTCTTTGTCAAACTCAAATAGTTGTCTTTTTTGTAACCATCTTCTTGGTCACTTACTTTCATTTTCAGTCACCTTCAACTTCTCTCCTCCTCATAATATAATTCATTGTCAAATCTTTTCAGTTTACTCATTATTTACACCATTCCCTTCCTTCCACTCATATGGTGGCTACCACAGACCATATCCTTATTACTGTGTATATTAACTATTTTTATTCCCTCTGAAGTGGTCTCCCTCCTCGTCTTGGTCAATTCCTACCAGCCCTCACAGCCAGAAGGAATACTGTCCCCACAGCATAACGTAGACCAATTCACTCCCCTGACCAAAGGCCTCCAGGAGTTCCTAGTTAAGTGCTTGATCACATGGGTAGTTGGGGATGTGATGGGGATGTAGACGATCACCGCAGTGCAACTGTCAATTATAGGGAATTGGGTCTTGATCAATGACCCATGCAAAACCCAGTGGAATGAGAGAGGGGTGGGAGGAGGGGAGGGAAAGAACACGAGTCATGGAACCATGGAAACATTTTCTTAATTCATCAATAAAATTAAATTAAAAAAAGAAGTTCCTTGTTACACGCAGAATCAAATCAAGAGGGGCCTACTACTTATTGTTCGTCCCGATATTGTTTCATTCTTGCTTCGTGTTCCTTCCCTCCATGCACCCTGCATTCCAGCCACACCACACTTCCAGATCTCCTTCCTTCTTCTAATTCTAGCCATCTAAGGACCCGCATTCTTCATCTCTATCCCTTAACATTCTTCGTTTCCTCTAAGGCTCAGTTCAGCTACTTACTGAACTGAGAGAGGTCTTCACTAATAAATGCTCTCTTACTTCCCAATTTACTCCATGTTTACTGGTGTGTCTGTTTGAGTACCTATAAAGCAGAATCTGTTTTCTTTTTGTCTTGGGTATCACCTGAAATATATACATAGTATATTACTATTTGTTTTGAAGTTAACAATCATGGTGGAGAAGAAATGTATATCATAATTAACTGTAGTTTTAAGTATTTCCCCCTTTTTTTTTAAACCAGATACTTAAAGAACTTAAAGATGAAGACTGGAATATGGGAAACATTGTGCATACCCTCACAAACAGGCGCTACCTTGAAAAGTGTATTGCATATGCAGAAAGTCATGATCAGGTACGACCCATACGTGAAATTCCATTTCTCAACCAGGGCATTGGTATTTCCTGAAGAAATTTAACAATGATGGTGTGTTTACTTAGCTCAAATATCTAAATGGGAAGGCATAAGATTACTTGGTATGATTTTTTTTTTAAATATATTTTATTTGATCATTTCCAAGCATCATTCGTTAAAGACATAGATCATTTTCTTTTCCTCCCCCCCCCACCCCCCATAGCCGACGCTACTTGGTATGATTTTTAAAACTTCTATCCTTCCATTATTTGTATGTTCCGTTTTTCCTATCAGCAGTCCTGGGGCAGAGCATGCTTAAGTTTTGATAAAACTGTACCCGTATATACTCCAATGTTACTATAAACCATTATTGAAAGTTTTGGTGTGAATTTGACTTCAGAACTTAGTCTCCAAAGACCCCTTTTGATTAATTCAGTATGATGCTAACCATGAACCAAACACAGTAACATGTATTCTGATTTCAGTTATTTTTATTCTGCGTAAAGTAAGCCAATTGGTTTTAGTGGTCTCTCAGTCCACTTCCATCTCTAAATGACGTGATCCTATGGATAAAAACAGTATTCGGATAAATAAGCATTTCACGATTGTTATGTAGTTTTCCAGTCACTGAGATAAGTAGAATAAGTTCTAGTGATAGGAGATAGGTTCTGAAAATGGCCTGCTGGGTTGTTATCTTAACCTACTCATCTGTTATTAGGTCTCTCGTTCCTCAAAAAAAAAGAAAAAGTGGGGAAAGGATAGACATTTTCATGAAGAGAAGCTAAAGAAATGAGTAAACAAAGAGAGCTATTAGTATAATGAATACCGTGGTATAAAAGAAAAGGAAGAGAAGTCTCTAGGTGAAGGGATTAATGCTACAAAGGTGAGATCTGAACGACGTAGGTCATTTAGAAACTTGCAGCATACAAGGATGGCATGTTTAACTGTTAATAGTGGTACAAGAAACATGTTTCTCAGAAAGTTAATGTCTAGGGGGCATGTAGGGATTGAAATTGATGATCTTAAGAGAAGGAAAAAAGATAAGGAGAGGAATGTACTAGACCATAGAGTTAGGGGAAGGGTATGGAATTTACTATCTTATGTTATAAGGTTGTTCAAAGAAGACTGCACAGAGTAAGGGGTAAGGGAAAGGAGATCGAACACACACACACACTCCTGATAATGAAATACATTCAACTCAACAAGGAAGACTCAGAATGGTCAAGTGGGGAATGAGTTTCAGAGAGTCATGATAAATATGTAAGAGTTTAAAATGAAAGAAAGTACAAAAACTTTCAATCAGGGAGCTTGTGAATTGGGGGAAATGGAAAGCAGATTTCAAATATAGATCACTCATCCTGAACACTCTCTTACCAAAGAAAGTAAAAAGTGGGCAGCTGGGTAGCTAAGTAAATGGAGAGCCAGGCCTAGAGATGGGAGGTTCTAGGTTCAAATCTGGCCTCAGATACTTCCCAGCTGGGTGACCCTGGGCAAGTCACTTAGCTCCCATTGCCTAGCCCTGACCACTCTTCTGCCTTGGAGCCAATACACAGTATTGTTTCCAAGATGGAAGGTAAGGAAGGGTTTAAAAAAAAAAGAGGAAAGAAAGAAAGTAAAAAGTATAAAATTAGAAGAATCAAATTAGAAAACAATCAAAACTGTTCCTTTTGAATGGATGAACATCCTCTAAATCAAAAGAGGATAACAATGTTTTATAAAGCAGAATCTAACCATAAGTCATTTACAAAAATCACATTTGAAATAGAAACACTCACATGCTTCAGGTTTTCTCAATAAAGCAGCAGTCATTATCTCAGACAAAACAATAGTAAAAAGAAACTAAAATAAAAGAGGCAAGTAGAAAAATGCTTAAAGAACTGTAGATGACATTAGTATCAACACTTAATATAAATTAATCTAATAACATAGTATCTAACTACTTAGAGGGGAATGTAAGTAATTTTGTGGGAAAAATTAAAACAAATTATTAAAATTTGGGACCTCAGATATATGAATAAATGAAGAAATGATTGAATAAAAAATCATTAAATACTTTCTATATTCAAAGGATTGTTCCTAGTCCTGGGCATACAGGTATTTTTACTGAAGGAGCTCATATGCAATTACTGAAGGCCAAAATATAAAGGAGATTTCCACTGTGATCTAGAAAGATGGCATGGTTTTTAGGGTATCATTAAATTAGGTGGCAATGCATCATATTTAGTTTCCATTTCACTTAAAAGTTTATATCCATTTCTGGTATGGAATCATGTGGTGGTGCTGAAGTGATTGGTATTGAAAAGTTTCTTTGCAGAGTTTTCAGGGACTGTGTGCATAGGAGATTTCAAGATCTCTTCCAGAAAAGAGTTGCTTCTTTACCTGCTTGGGACTGGGAGAGTAGTGATGGTGCTGTGAAAGAAAGATCAACAAGAATCAAGTTAGAACTCTGAGTCAGAGTCCAAACCAAAGGCCAGGTTTTTCTTTGGTCTTCTCAGAGTTTAATCAATCTATGTAAACCGTAATAGATAGACAGTAGTGTTTCCCAAGTTGGGAAAGGAAAACTCTGAGTCCTTCAGGTCTTTCCCTCAGACAGAGAGAGGAAAGAAACTGATTTATCCAAAGCTGCATATCTAGGAACTCAGTGTCAGGTTTTAGGACACAAAATCCAGTATTCTTTCTATGATATTTGTCATTTATCTGCTTTGAGCTTGTTTTCTCTTCTGTAAAATAGGACTAGTATTTCTTACAGTATCTTTTTCACAATGTGGCTGTGAGAAAAACATTTTGTAAACTGTAAAACAGTATATAAATGTGACCATAACTTATTCATTGTTAACCGAAATAGCATGAGTAGAAAGTAAGTTTGGTTTCCTAACCCCAAGAATTATATGATACATTTTAAAATAGTTAAAATTATTTTAATCACTTATGTCATTTTTCCACTACATCGACACAAGTTATCTAAAATTGATTTCTTCTTTTAGTTTGTGCCATTATTTTTATTGGTGTCACATATATCAGAAAATCTTAAAATCTGGCACATCCTTTTTAATTGGGTCTATATTTGCTTCTCCAGGAATGATAAATATATTTGGAAATAATTAAACTGTTTTATTAGCTCACATTATTTCAAGAAAATATTTGCAGAATAAGAAATTTTTTTTCATCACCTTAAGAAAGGCAATATTTATTCTGAAATAAAACCCTTCCTCCAAGGGGAGGGAGAGGGTTAGGGAAAGGCCCAGATGGATGGGAGAGGAGAAACACCCACCTGGGGACCCCCCAGGGCCAGCAGCACCCCAAACCCTCGGGCTTTTGAAACCAAGTTTCCTTTGATCATTGGAGTAAAGGAGAAGGTCGGAGGGTCCTGAACGACAGGTCCAGACTCAGCCCCCCTGCTACGCCCCTCTCCAGACTACCCTTCATGGCTTCTGCAGGCCCTGCCTCTCCACTCCCTGCTCTGACACAGAAACCCAAAGGCTCTCTGGCCGTCTGCTCGTCGGACTCCCCACATCGCCTTTAGAAGGCGGAGACGGGCCTCCCGAGTCGCCGGAACCCCCTCGAGCCTGGGTTGGCAGTCCCCAAGTCCCCGGTGAGCGCCCTTGGGATTGCCTTCGCCAGGGGATCTCTGTAGTCCGGGGAGCAGGCGGCCTCCTCCGAGGCAGATTCTCCCAGCCGGGAGTCCCTCCTCTCTCCACAAGAGGAGTTCTTCCCCGGCGACGCCAGCGCAGAGATCCTCCTTCCAGCTCAGCGGAAAGCCAGAGGCCCGGATCCTCCTCTCCTTGCAGAGTCTCCCCAGGCTCGTCTCCAAGTCCTCGTCCAGACAGGCTGGAGGTTACTCTGTCTCTCATCCCTGACACTCAAATTTACAGATTTGATTGAAATTGCAATTGTTTATAAAACATGGCATGGTTTATTTGTCCTCGTGTTTTTTATTTTTATTTCCGTAGGCTCTTGTTGGTGATAAGACCTTGGCATTCTGGTTGATGGATGCGGAAATGTATACAAACATGAGTGTGCTGTCCCCCCTTACTCCAGTTATTGATCGTGGCATACAGCTTCATAAAATGATTCGTCTCATTACTCATGCACTTGGGGGCGAAGGCTATCTGAACTTTATGGGTAAGTGCTTCCTATCCGTATTAAATTAAATATTCCAAATGAAATCTAAATTTAAGGTGAATAAAATGAAGCATTTAATGTGATGATGTTATATCCAAAATAATTAAAATCATAAGTCTTTGATCATTTCAAGCTCAAAATATGAAGTTAAAATTCCATTTTTATAATAGAAAGGGAAATAATTATGAAGGAAAAACAATATAAAAATAGATTATTTTCTCAATAAAATAGTTGAAGAAATTCTAAAGGAATACTTGCATTATTTTCTTTTCCTTGATTTTTATTTCATTGATATATTTCCAAAATAAGTTGCTAACTACGAACCAAATATTTTTGTGGTTGTCTTAATAATATTCATTAAAGGTGAATTTACCAAGTAAAAATATATCTTAAAATAATAATTGAAATTAATGAGTCTTAGTCTTGTTAGCATTGCAGATTGTGTTGTAATACAAGATCCAAATGGCAAAGAATAGACTTTTCATCAAGTAAAAGGTTTTTTGGGAAAAGAAAGCATTGAAAGAAGTTTATATACTTCAGTGTCCTCATTAAGAAGAGAAAATTGGTCCGGCGAGGTTAGTGATTTGTCCATGTAAATTGTTGATGACTAATTTACTTACACAAGAAAAAAAAAGCTTGAGAAGTATATCACTTCAGGTGACTGGTCAAAGGAGTGTTGCATGTTTAAGTTAAATATACTTTATTTGAACTTCAGGTAATTTTATTCGCTTCACGGTGCTGATGGAAATAGATCTGTTGATCAATAAAATGATGAGCATTAATCAAGACTTTTATATAAGGTCTCCAGATAAGAATGGTCTGACTCAGTTTTATATCCTCCGTAGCGCTCTAACACCATGTTCTGCCCATAACAGCCAACCGATAAATACTTCTAAAATATGAAAGAATGAGCTATCTCTGTTTCTTCCCAGAAAAGTCTCGGAGTTCAGCCTACTCTGGGAATGTTTTTAATTTTGTAATAGAGCCAATGCTCTAATAATAAAAAAGATGGGTGGGAGCTGAATGCATGTAACTATAAAGAAATAGAGAACCCATCGGCCATGTTTAATAAAAAGACAAGGCCAGCGACCCTTGTTATACTGTCAGACATTCCAGACCGCCTCCACGGTTGTTTTGTTTCCTTTAAGGCCCAAAGTGTTTCGGTAGCATCAAAGGAGTATTGAGAGCTTTGGTAGCCCCTCAGGATCCAAAACCCTCTGGCAAATGCACAAAACAGCATGTAAAAATTGTGGCTCCAAATAATGCTGAGTACTTCCCCGATTAGTAAATTCAACACACGCGCGCGCAGCTAATTATTTGTCACCAGGAATGTTAAGTGGGGGCTCCGCCTAACTGTTGGGCGATGGGCACTGCTGGAGGGAGAGGTCAAAGCCTCGATTTAATAAATACGGGGAAGGGTCTGAGGAAGGGTTAGGAGAAGCAAGCAGAGGTGAGAGACGAGGGTTCCTTCTCTAAAGGGAATCTCGACTGTTAGTTCGTGAGAACTGGCTTCTTGCTCGGGCTCCGCTGAGTCTGACTTGCACCCCAGAATCTGGGCTAAGGCACGTCTTCCAACATTGATCCGTATATGTTAACGTGTATATACACACTCTCATGCATCTCTATTATCCTTCTAACTCTAATAGGGATGTGATTCGGCCTCCTTGTTTCCCTTCGGGGCCCTCCCCCAACTCCCAGGACTGTCTTGGACCAGTCAGGCTTCTGGGCCTTTTGTAGGCCTCAAAGGCCCGCTCGGCCCTCGCACGGAGGGGGAAAAGCTGCCCTTCTCTTTCTTATGCAAGTTTGCTGCTTTCAGCCAGCTTAGTTATTCCCTCTCTCTGCCAAGGTGCAGCCCTGCCTGGCCCAGCAGGCCTCAGCAGGCCTCTCCGCCACCGCCCAGATGACAGGCTCTTTCTCTTTTCTGGTGCTTTCTCTTGCAAACACTCCAGAAACTCTAAGCTGGCCTCCTTCACGTGCCCCTGGGTCTTCTCAGCGTCCCGGGGCACAGGAACACCAGCCTTCTCCTGAAGGGAAAAGAGAAACGGCACGTCCTGTGGAGCTGAGCCTCCGTCCGGCCTCCTTCTCGTGCCCCTGGGTCTTCTCAGCGTCCCGGGGCACAGGAACGCCAGCCTTCTCCTGAAGGGAAAAGAGAAACGGCGCCTCCTGTGGAGCTGTGCGGCCGTCTGGCCTCCTTCTCGTGCCCCTGGGTCTTCTCAGCGTCCCGGGGCACAGGAACGCCAGCCTTCTCCTGAAGGGAAAAGAGAAATGGCACCTCCTGTGGAGCTGAGCCTCCGTCTGGCCTCCTTCTCGTGCCCCTGGGTCTTCTCAGCGTCCCGGGGCACAGGAACGCCAGCCTTCTCCTGAAGGGAAAAGAGAAACGGCACGTCCTGTTGAGCTGAGCCTCCGTCCGGCCTCCTTCTCGTGCCCCTGGGTCTTCTCAGCGTCCCGGGGCACAGGAACGCCAGCCTTCTCCTGAAGGGAAAAGAGAAACAGCGCCTCCTGTGGAGCTGTGCGGCCGTCTGGCCTCCTTCTCGTGCCCCTGGGTCTTCTCAGCGTCCCGGGGCACAGGAACGCCAGCCTTCTCCTGAAGGGAAAAGAGAAATGGCACCTCCTGTGGAGCTGAGCCGCCGGCTGCCCAGAGTTCCAGCCTGCAGCCTCCCGAAGACTCCGTCTGGCCTCGGAGAAGCCCTCCTCGCTGCCCTCTACCCTGACCTGGCTGCCCAGATCCCCAGGACCGCACGTGGCCCATTGGCTTGAGGGTCCCCGTCCCGCGCGCTTGCTCGGGCCTTCACTTTTGAGATCTAAAACCCGACCCCGGGAAAGACACAGAATGACTCGACCCCTAGCAGGGTCCTGCCGAATGCTGGGCAGCCTCCCCCGGAGGCAGGTGCTACGGCCCGGAGTTCTTCAGCCTTGTTCTGGGTCACGGGGCAGCGCCCCCGGCTCGGCCTGCTTGGTTCCAGCTCCGGCGCTGGAGCTCCTCACGCGGCAAGCCGATCGGGTGAGGCGTCGCCTCGCAGCCCTTGAATGCTCTTCCTTGCCCCCTGCTAGAGCCGGGGCACCTTCTCCAAGTGACTGCAGGTAGCTCCAGTGGGGCGGTGCTCTGTGTTCTCCTGGATTTGGTGTTCGGAGACGAGGACTTTGCCGCGAAGCTGTTTTCCGGTTTGTCGCTTCCCTCTGTGTGCCAAGCCCTTCAGTTTGGTGCAGCCAGCATTATTCACGGTGCAGGTTGTGGTTTTCCCAGCGCCTGTTGGCTCATAGATTCTTCCCCTCTCGTAGGCCTGGCAGGCCCGGCGTGCTCACGGCGCCACCCCTAGCTCTCAGTCATGAAGCCCTTTTATGTTCTTGGCCATGTGATTCCCAAAAGGACTTTGATTTTATTTTTCAGGTTCGACAAGGTAACTTTTTGGCCGCTTGGTTGAAGCGGCCCTGAATAAGTAAACTCTAGATAGAACTGTCATGAACAGTGCGTGCTGTTCCAGTTGTTTGTAGCTGACATCATTTGCATGCAGAATGCTTTGTGATTGTCTTCGTATGATCCCTGTTTGTGGTGCGTGTCGATTCTGTGTGTAGAGTTGTTTAAAGGAATTTCTCTTTCTGCCTCTTGCTGCTAGACGTGGCTGGTAATCGGTAGAATGCTGATGATTTGGGTGGTTTATTTTGAATCCTGCTTGTTGTTATTTCAACTAGTGTTTTAGCTGATGTGCTGGGATTTCATCATCTGCAACAATTGATCATTTAGTGTCCTCATTTCCTGCATTAATTCCTTCCATTTCTTTTTCTTCTTTTATGTCTAAAGCTAGCATTTCGAGTACAATATTACATAATAGTGACAATCATTGACGTCCTCGGTTTTTTCCTGATCTTATTGGGAAAGGCTCTAGGTTGTCTCCATTACAGGGGAACCTCGCTGAGGTTTAATTAGGTATATACCACATCTATATGCTTTCTAGTGTTTTCAATAGGAATGGGTGTGGGGATTTGTTCAAAGTCTTTTTTTGCATCGATTGAAATAATCCTATATTTGTTTCTTTTTTTATTAGCATGGTCCATTAGGTTGATAGTTTCCCTAAAATTCAACTAGCTTGGAATAAATTCCACCGGGTCATAATGAAGATTTAATATTTATTTGTTATTTTCTTGCTACATATTTTATGTTATATTTTAATATGTTATTACATATTGCTATAATCTCCTTGCTAGTATTTTATTTAAAATTTTTGAATCTATGTTCATGAATGAAATAATTTTATGTTTTTGCTCTTGCTGGCTTAGGTATCAGTACCATATATATATTGTAAAAGGAATTTGTTAGGATTCATTTTTTGCCCATTTTTCCTCCAGTTTATATAGTATTAGTATTGTTATTTAAATGTTTGATAGAATTCACTTAGCTATCTTTTTCTGGGAATTCTTAGTTCAATCTCTTTTTCTCAGATGGGATTATTTAAGCATATTATTTTCTCTTTTATTAATCTGGGCAATTTATATTTCTGTAAGTATTCATCCCTTTCACTTAGACTGTTATATTTATTGGCATATAAATGGGCAACATACCTCCTAGTGATTGCTTTAATTCTCTCTTCATTGGTGATGAATTTACCCATTTCATTTTTTATCCTCATAATTTAATTTTCTTCTTTTTTAAATTAAATTTACCAATGCTCTTTTTAAAAATAAAAACCCCTACTTTTATTATTTCAGTGATTCACTTTCAATTTTATTGATTTCTCCTTTGATTTTTAGCATTTCCAATTTATTCTTTAACTGAGAATTTTTAATTTGTTCTTTTTTTTTAGTTTTTTTAGCCACATGCCTAATTCATTGATCTAGTTTTTTTTTTCTTTCATTTTTTGATGTTCGTGTTTAGAGATTTAAATTTTCTCTTAAGTATTGCTTTGGCTGCTTGGGCCCTATTCCCTCAATTTTGATATGTTGTCTTCTGACCTTGTCAATCTCTTTAGTTAAATTACGGATTCTTTCTTTAATGTGTTCCACATTATTAACCACCTCTTTTTTTAACAAATAGATTATTTAGTGTCCAATTAATTTTTGTACAATTGTCTTTCTATAGACCTCTATTGATTATAATTTTTATTGCAGTATCATCTAAAAAAGGATACATTTATTATTTCTGCTTTTCTATGCTTTGGTTATAAACTTTTTTTTTCCATATTACATGGTCAATTTTTGTGTAGGTGCCATATACTGCTAAGATGATATATTTCTGTCCATTTATTTTTCTCTGGAGATATATTAAATGTAAATTTTTCTAAAATTCCATTCACTTGTTGAATTTTTTTCTTATTTATTTTTTTAGTTAGTTTTTTTAGTTATGAGAGGGGAAATCTGAGGTCTAACAATTATAAGAAGGGTTTATGGAAAATGGTTTGCGTACGAAAATTGTGTTGGGGTACATGGTATTGCAAAATTTGAGAAACAGGGTTAGACATTTTCCAGTAACACTATTTGTATAAATCAACTAATGTGAAAATGTAAAAATTTCCTATTTTTAAATTGTCTGAACAATGTTCACTTTTGCAAAATGTAATACAATTCTATTTTATTGCTAGCCCTAATCTTATCTAATACAATTCTTGGTACCTTACTTATTCTACATTCTATTTCATCCCTGCATTTTCCCTCACTCTGCCTCATTATGAGTTTAACTTCCCTAAGCCCTAAACTAATTTGTCCATAATCATGGCTTAAGTATTCATTGCACCTTAAGGATATTCTATGGTGTCCTAACTCTTAGTCTATTGCTTATACATGCTATTACTTTATACAACATTTACATATGTTTTACATACATATTTATGCATATATACATTATACATGAGTTCTGACTTCGGCCCCAGCCAGGCAGAAAAATCTTTTGATCTTTCCATCCGTCTGAGACCTTGCAGGAAGTTTATATTTACGTCTTTACAAGGTGCATCTTGCAAATCTGTGGCTGCCCGCTTATTGACATCGGGGTCCCTATAGGTCAGTTTGCATTGTGTTTTGTGTCTAATTGTAGAGTGGTGCATGCACATACTTACCAAAGGCTGTTGGAGTCCTTTTGTCTCGATGTTATGTGTATGTAGCATGCACGTCCCTAAGTGTGATGCTGATTTTGTTAACGGCTCAAACATCTCATGTGCTTTCATCCCTTTGCAGTCTTCTTCCTTCTTGATTGTGCATCCGTTTTAGCTGTCCACTGCAGCTTGCACAGTTCTTTGGGTGAAAGGGCCCTTTCTTCAGTGACGGTTTCTTCATCTGTGGTATTCCGAGACTGGACTGTTGTATGATACCTTTTGCCTGATGGGTCATTCATCTTCTTTGCTCCTTTCCAGCACTGGACCTGTGTGTGCGTGTGTGTGTGTGTGTGTGTGTGTGTGTGTGTGTGGATGTGTGCACTGTTATTGTTCTGTGGATTATTCTTTGGTGCAGATTTGTGTTTTTTTTACTTTAGTCCTCCTCAACTTCTGATTCAATGCCATTCCTTCAACTACCAAAAAACTTTTTCCTAGAATTAGAAAAAATGTAATAGGTCATCTAGAAGAAGAAAAGGCCAAGAATATCAGGGGAACTAATAAAAAAACTGGGAAGGATGGGGGCCTAGCAGTGCCAGATCTTAACCTGTACTACAGAGCAGTCATCATCAAAACAATCTGGCACTTGCCAAGAGGTAGCAGGGTGGATCCGCGGAGTGGACTGGACGTAAATGACTTCAGCAAGCTAGTGCTTGATAAACCCGACAAGCTCACGGTCTGGAAGAAGAACTCGCTGTCTGACAAGATTTAGTGTAACTTGGTTATGTATATCCTCCCCTAAGAAACCCTTTCTCCCTTCAGGCCCACCTTACCCTCTAAAAGATGATCTGACTGTGCTTATTTAACTAAACAGGACTTAATAACAAGACCGAAAGGGAAGGGATCAGGAGAGAGGGAGTAGGGATTGCCCTATCCCTTAGCACAGATTGGTTTTCAAGTCTGTCTCAGCTGTTGAGCGGAGCCCAGGCCTCTCAGGCTTTTGGAGGCTTCCTTGCATTCCTAGTCTATACGATATCTATGCTAGCTTTCTTAGAAGGCTTTAGCAGTAGACAGCAAGAGGAAAATAGATTCTGACCTTCAGAGCTGATTTAGCCTGTCTCTTCAGGCTAATGCCCCTACAAGACTGGTGTCATCGTTCAAGCAGCCCCCCTTAAATCCATTTGCTCAATGACACGATCCACAGGAATCCAGGTAGAGCAAACAGTTGGGAAAATCCCAGGAATCAAGATAGTTTCTATCCAGAGAAGCAGGGAGCGCTCCTTTCAGTCCTGAGGTCCAGGAAAGAGTTCTCGTGAGAGCAAATGCACTCTCCCCTTACTCTTCCAACTGCCTTTGTTGTCAATAAATCCTCTCTCCAACATTCCAAACCCTTTCAGTGCAACTTTGGATGAAGCACTCACTATCTGACAAAAACTACTGGGAAAATTTGAAAAACTAGGTTTAATTCAACATCTTACACCCTATGCCAAGATAAATTCAGAATGAGTAAATGACATAAATATAGAGAGAAAAACCATAAATAAATTAGATGAACATTGAATATCCCCATCATGTCCATGAGAAAGGAAGGAATCTTAAGACCTAGCAAGATATAGAGAACATTACAAAATGTAAAATGAACAATTTTGATGATATTAAATTTAAAAGGTACAAACAAACCCAGTGCAAACAAAATTAGAAGGGAGCCACAAACTGGGAATACATTTTTACAAAAACATTCTCTGACAAAAGCCTAATTTCCCAAATAATAAGTAAATCAAATGTACAAGAAAACAAGCCATTCTCCAATGAACAAATGGTCGAAAGATAAGAACTTTCAGACGAAGAAATCAAAACGCTTAGTAATCACTTGGAAAAGGGTTCCAGATCCCTCCAGATTAGAGAAATGCACATCAAAACACCTTTCAGGTGGCTTCTTGTACCTACCAGATTGGCCAACATGACAGTAAAGGGAAATAATAAATGTTGGAGTATAGGTGACAAAATTGGGAGCCTGATGCGCTGCTGGTGGCGTTGTGAAGGGATCCAACCATTCTGGAGGGCAGTTTGGAACGATGCCCAAAGGGCGATAGAGACCGCCTGCCCTTTGACCCAGCCACAGCCCTGCTGGGTGGGTACCCCAAAGAGATCATAAGGAAAAAGACTCGTACAAGAATATTTGACCTCATTCTTTGTGGTGGCAAATAAATTGCAAAATGCGTGGATGTCCCTCAATCAGGGAGTGCCGAAGATGTGGAGTGCTGTTGTGCTGGGAGAAATGATGACGTGGAGGACCAGAAGGACCTCCGTGAACGATGCCGAGTGACGTGAACAGAGCCAAGAGAACACGGCGCACAGAAAGGAAACGTCGTGCAATGGGCGTAACGGGCTGTGCACTGGTAGCAGTGCGGCGGGCCCGGCCAGCCCTGGGGGACTTGGGAGAAGAGGGGCCCCCACCCTGAGAGGGGAGCTCTGGGAAGGGAGTCGCCGAGGGAGGCGAGCTCGTGCCGCTTGTTTGCGGGAGGTCAGGTTTCCCCGTTGCGGCAGTGGATGGGATGGAAGTGGCTGTCCAGTGGAGGCGCTCCTGGGCTCTGGGAGGAGTGAGAGGGAGGGGAGGGGAGGGCATGAATACTATAAACATGGGAAGTGTTTTCTTTGGCTCCTTCCTCAGAAGCTATGAGGGACCCGCGGCTCTCGCCAGGGTAAATGAGCACGGCGTTCGCCTCTCTGACCCTCCGAGGGGGCAGCTGGCTGTCGCAGTGGCCGGAGAGCCAGGCCTGGAGCTGGGGGCTGCGGGGTTCAGATCCAGCTGTCGGACTGGACAGGCCCCCAAGCGCCGTTGCCCGACTCGCCCCAGCCTTGTACACAGCCCGGTGAGAGGCTTGCTTGGCCACAGCAGTCACAAGTTCGGCACGGGGATGGAGGTCACCAGTAAGGGAGCTGAGGCAGCCGCCCTGTGGCCTCGGCGCGTTCTCACAGCTCGTCGGGGCTGTGACTACAGACGGGGAAACTGAAGCAAACGGGCCGCCCAGCTCAGCTGTCTGAGGCTGACTTGGAGCTCCTGTTGGCCCGACTGTGGCCTCGTCTGCCTCAGCTGCCTGAGCCTTCGCCTCCCGATCCAGTTAAATCTGCGGCGCAGCTTCGGTCCTTTAAATCTTAAAGTGAATGTTGGTACCTTCTACCTCTGGCCCCCTTGGACCTCCCCGGGTGTGTGTGCCAGTGTGTGCACGCCAGGAATGCGGCAGAAGGATGAACAGGGAAGCGGTGGGATCTCTGCTGCCGGTCTCTCTCGTCTCTAGCCCGTCCCTTGGCCTGGGCGGCTCAGCAGAGTACAGCAGGCCCGCAGCCAGGCAGACCTGAACTCGAGTCCATCCTGCTCGCTGCGGAGCCCACGGCAGATGACTTAAGCTCTGCTGACCTCCGCCTCCTTGGGGTCAAACGAAAAGAACCGCAGCCCTCACCTCCCAGGGCTGTCGTGAGGGTCAGAGAGGCTACGAGTGAGAAGTGCTTAGAATGACCGCTCTGGCAGGGCTTATTGTTACCCCCCCCCTTGGGTGCGTCCCTTCTGGACTGGCTTCTCTACATTTATAGTCCCTTCCTCCCGCCTCCCCTTTCATTGATCCCCCCGATGTCTACTTTCTTCAGACCCAGACTGACCCAGACTGCATCTGTCTGTCCTCTCCTCTGGGACAAATTCCCAGGGAGAATTGTTGGCCCCCCCCGTTGGTACCGTTTCCACTCGGCAACCAGCTCCTTTTGGTTAAGAATCAAACCCAGATGAAATTACAGGCAAGTCAAGGACTTGTAAGAGATTTGTTATTGTTTAGTCCTATCGAACTCTGTCACTTCAGACGGGGTTTTCTTGGAAAAGACACTACAAGGTGTGCCATTTCCAAAGCTGATACTGAATTCAGTTCGTTTTTCCTGGCTCCCAGCTCAGTGCTGGTTCCACAGAGCCAACGATCGGCCTCCAGAAAAGAAATGATCACGAAGCAAAAATACCTCGAAATCCCCCAAAGAAAACAAGCCTTCCTTGTTATACGCTCGAGGACTCGAACTAGCAGAAGTCCTCAGCGGAAAAAGGTCCTGATGAGGAAAAGGGCAGTAGCTAGGAAGAACGTGGCTGGCTACGTTCCTGCCTTTTTCCTTCTTGGCAAGTTCAACTGTTTTCTTTATTCCTATTCTCTTTGCCGTGTTTCCTTTAAGGAACTCAAGATTCCTGGCTTGATGTCTCCTTCATGCGAGTCGATCCATTCACATCGCTGTTCAAAGTTGTGGAGGCTTTTCTGAAACTGTGCATCAAACAAAGGATTCTGCCTTAGTTTTCCCTCAAACCTCGGTCCAAATTCCAGTTCCTATAAGAAGACCTTCCTGATCTGGGTGCTAAAGAAAACCCATCTACTTTGAAATTTAGCTCTGTTGACAACCTATTTATGCTCGAAAATAATCTCTGATGTGGTTGTATTGCATTATCAAACGGAAGGTGGAGACGGGCCCAAAGAGCAAAGAGTAAGGGAAAAATAAGAGAAAAGGTGAAAAACGAAAATGCATTCATTTAGAATAAGAAAAAGCATTCTTTCTGGTTCGCCAAAATCATGTTGTCACAATAGTAAAGGAGACCACGCCTTCAAAGTTAATTATTTACAAAATTGCTGTTACTGTCCAAATTATTCTCCAGGGTCTGTTCACTTTTCTTTGCATCCATGTATATGAGTCTTCTCAACTTTTTCTAAAACATTCCTCGTCACTTGTCATAAAGGGGGGAAAGGAGAGATTTATAATACAGGAAGAAAGGGTGAAGGGGAATTAAGTCTTCTTTCTTCGAGGCAAGGACAGAGTGAGAGGAGATGGGGTTTAGCCAGAGGAGAGAAGGAGGATGGATTTTGTCTCCCCGCCCTCGGCCCTATCTGACTAGACCCCCCCTCACTATGGCTGCCTTCAGCTCCTCCTGCCAGGCTCTCTGGGATCTTGGTTGGAAGAGGTTTCAGGGGTTAAGCCGCTTCCTTCTGGAGAGACAGAGGCCCCTTCGCTCCCCCCTCCATCCAGGCTGTCTTCTAATAAAGCTGGAGTCAGTCCTGGGTCCTACTAACTGCATTTATTCAAGGGAAGCAGGAAAGGGACAAGGCTGATGAAGGGTGAGGATTGAGATTCAGGAGGGAAAGAGGGAGAGGGGTCCCTGTCTAATGAACACCCTTCCCCCCGCGGTTAGGTAGCTCAGCTCGGATAACCTGAACCCCTGAGGGATTCAGAGCGAGGAACCCTCATCGTTCAAAGGGAGTTGTGGAGGTCTCCTTGGTGGACTGCTTGTCTCTCCAAGTCCTTGTCCACTGGCTGGGGTTCGGGAGGATCTGGGGCCAGGAATTCGGGGGGAGATTCAATCTGAGTCAGACCCCTGCTCAGGTACCCTCCGCCAGGACTCAGGTTCAACTGCCTGGATCCGCTTTTGTTTTCCACTTCATGGTTCCAAGTTCCTTTCTGCCTGCCCCCCCTTGGCTGCTTGCAGGACTCTTGTGGCTCTTCCAGGCTGTTCCCAAAGTTCCAGATTTCTCTCTCTCACAGAACTTAGGGGCGCTTTTTAGTCCTCTCCTCCACCTTCTGATGCCTTGGCATAGTAAATCCTGATGTCAATTCGCAGCCAGATATGGGAAAGACATTATGTCACTCTTTAAGTCTAACTCATACTCCATTTTGACCTTCTCTTAGGAGATGGTGTCGGATGTTTTCCTTTATTCATTTACTTCCATATTGTTTCCTAGTTTGCCTCACAGTTTTTGTCAAATAAGAGCCTTGTTCCCAAAGCTTGGATCTCTGAGCTATCAAGTTATAATCCATCACTAGGTTTCTGTGGTCATTTCCTGCTGCATGTTGTGTACCTAAAACTATTCCACTGATGCACAGCTCTGTTTCTTAGGCAATGCTATATTGTTTTGATGATTAATATATAATTTATAATACAATTATAGATCTGGTATGGCAGAACACTTTCCTTAACATTTTTTGTTGATTCTCTTGACAGTCTTTTTCTCTTCCAGATGAATTTTTTTTCTTGTACTGTGGGGAAAAAACAAAACAAAACAGTTTTGTAGTTTATTGGGATGGCATTGAATAAATAAATGAATTTAAATATAATTATCATTTCTGTTATAGTGACTGGGTCTACCCATAAGCAGTTAATTTTTTTTGGTTGTTTAGATCTAATTTTATTTGTGTGAGGAGTATTTTATAATTGTGTTCCTCTAATTCCTGGATTTGTCTTAGAAAATATATCCTGAAGTTACTTTTTCTTCTCTTATTGCTATAACTAGCATTTCTAGAACAATATTGAATAACAGTGGTAATAGTAGGCATCTTTGCTTCACCTTTGATCTTATTGGGATGCTTCCAACTTAAATCTGTTACATATAATGTGAATTGATGATATGTAGATAGACAATAGTTATCATTTTAAGGAAAGCTTCATTTTTTTCTCTACCAACTCCTGTTTTTAATATGAATGGATGTTGTAATTTGTGAAAAACCTTTTGTACTCTGTGACTTGTTGCTTTTGTTATTGACATGGTCAGTTATGCTGATAGAATTCCTGTTATAAAATCTGCCTGATACATAATTCTTGTGATATTTTGCTGTAATTTCCTTGCTAGTATCATATTTTAAATTTTTGCATCCATATTCATTAGAAATATTTTTATGATTTTCTCTCTCTGTTTTTGCCCTCTCTGGTTTAGGTATCAGCTGTATATTTTATGTTATAAAAAGTGTTTGGTAGAACTACTTCTTTGCATATTTTTCCAAATAGTTTACATAGTGAAATTAATTTTTTGGTTTATTCAATTTCTTTTTCTAAGATGATATTAAGTATCTTATTTCCTCTCCTGTTAATTTGGGCATTTTTTATTTTAGTAAATAGTTATTCATTTTGCTGATATTATCAGAATTATTGGCATGTCACTGGGCAAAATAGTTCCTAATATTTAATTTTTTTCATTGATGGTGTGCTCACCTTTGACAATTTTTTATATTGGTAATTTGGCTTTTGTTTTTAATCATATTAATCAATGGTTTATCTATTTTACTGTGTTTTCTTTTAAAATAAAACCAGCATAGTAATAGTAGAAAGTAGTAAAAATAATTAAAAAAACCCTAGCTATATTTATTAATCTAGTGCTTTTCTTGCTATTTTATTGATATTTCCTTTGATTTTCAACATTGATTGTAATTTGTTCTTTTTCTGTTGTTTTTTCTAGTTGCTTGGCCAGTTGATTGATCTGATCTTTCTCTGTTTTATTAACATAAGCATTTAGAGATATAAACTTTCCCCTAAATACTACTTTAGCTACATCCTATATGTTTTCATTTATTGGCTTCTCATTTTCCTTAATGAAATTGTCAATTGTTTCTGTGAGTTGTTCTTTTGATGATTAGATGATAAGGTTTGATTTTTAATTTATCTTTCAATAACCTTGTTTTGAATATAATTTTTATTGTACCATGGTCTGAAGAGGTTGCATTTAATATTTTTTATTTTCTGTATTTGTGAGGTTTTTATGTTGTAATACAGGGTCACTTTTTTGTGGGTGCATCTATCTACTGCTGAGAAGATATATTTCTTTCTATTACCAATTCAGTTTTCTCCAGAGATCTATCATATTTAACTTTTCTAAAATTATTTTAATATCTTTAAATTGTTTCTTGTTTATTTTTTGGTTAGATTAATCTGGTGCTTAGGGAGTAAAGTTGGAGTGTTACATTAGTAAGTTTTACTGTCTATTTCTTTCCAAAACTCATTTAACTTCTGAAGAAGTTGGATACTATGCCATTTGCTGCATATATGTTTAGTATTGCTTTTTCTTCAATACTTGTGGTATCTTTTATCACGATATAGTTTCCTTTTTTGTTTCTTTTAGATTTTTTTTTTTTGCTTTTGCTTGGTCTGAAATCATGATTCCTACTTCTGCTTTTTTTTTTTTACTGTTAGTCTGTGTGTTGCCCTGCCATCTTCCACTCCACTCTTTGTCACTTCCTCAAGTGAAATAATTTAGCCGATTCTACTTCTCCTTCTCTCATTGAATTCCTCCTCACCCCTTAATTCATTTTTTTTGGATGTCATCCAAGAAATATTCAACACATTCCTGGGCCCTCTGTTATGTATATTCCTTCTAACTGCTCTAATAGTGATAAATTTCTTAAGTTATAGGTATAATCTTCCCATGTAAAAATATAAATAGTTTAATATTCTTAAGTTTTCTCTTTCCCTCAAGTTTTCTTTTCTGTTTACCTTTTTATGATTCTCTTTAGTCTTATATATTCAGCCCTGGTCTTTTCATCGGGAATGCTTGAAAGTCTTCTTTTTGATTAAATGTCCATTTTTCCTCTGAAAGAATTTACTCATTTTCTCTGAATAGGTTATTCAGATTTGTAATGTGTGTGTGATTAGATTCAGTGTGTAATTCTCATAGTAGTATTTGACTTGTTGTCACCCTAATTTTCAAGACCCCTTAGTATTACTATTCCTTAGACTAAAACTGCTCCCCACCCCGTAAAACTTTTAGTTTTCCTGACCTGTTTTCAAAAACCTTGAGAAGAGTTTATTTGTACCCTGGAAAGAAAGCCAAACTATAAGATGAGTTGAAGGAGGGAAAGTACAGGGGGTTTCAAAAGTGTCAAAAGTCCCAACCTAGGAATCCCATGATAGTCACAGGTTTTTCTTGATCATGGGGGTTTTTAGGGGTGTATAATGTTGAAAATCATCCTCTCTAGACTACAAATGTCACAGTGCTCCTCTCCCCCTTCTGTGGGATTGGACAGAGGGGAGGAGGAGAATCTTGCATCAGGATTCTTATAAAAATCTGTGATTGTACTTAGAAGAAAAGACATTTTTGCCCTAAGCAAGCCACTTATTTTGGCAGAATCCCTTTTTCTTTCCAACCCCTCCTCTAAGCTCTCCGCTGTTTTCTCCGAATAAAGCAGCTTTTCTCTGCCAGCCTCTTATCAAGTCTCCTCTCTACTCATTAGAGTTTTTTTCTGGGGGAATGAGCCTCCCAGAAATTCCACTCCACATATAATGTTGACTTCTTTGCCTTCTGGAATTTAATATTCTTTTTTTTTTAAACCCTTACCTTCCATCTTGGAGTCAATATTGCGTGTTGACGCCAAGGCAGAAGAGTAGTAAGGGCTAGGCAATGGGGGTCAAGTGACTTGCCCAGGGTCACACAGCTGGGATGTGTCTGAGGCCAGATTTGAACCTAGGACTTCCTGTCTCTAGGCCTGACTCTAATCCACTGAGCTACCCAGCTGCCCCCAGGAATATAATATTCTAAGTCTTACAATTTCATATAGAAGCTGAGAAGTCCTGTGTAATATAGTTTTGGTTCCTTGATATTTGAATCATTTCTTTCTGGCTACTAGTACTAGTGGTAGTCTCTCGGTGACCAAGAATGAGGATTGTCTTTGTGCATTATCATCTATTGATGTACCCTCATGTGGCTTTGAAGTCCAAAGACTGAGGCGCAGAGTTTGTGGCACATGGGGCATGGGGCGCCCGTTGTTATGGGAGGAGCAGTTGTGGCCTGGTGTTGGCTTTCACACGCAGCGGCAAGACATCGACGTCGTTCTTTCTGGCTGCTTGCAGTATTTTCTCCTTACTCTGGGAATTCTGGAATTTGGTTAAAATATTCCTAGGAGTTTTCATTTGGGGATCTCTTTCAGGTGGTCATTGGTAAATTCCTCACTTTTGCAAGAACATTCGTGTGGTTTTCATTGATAATTTCCTATATTGTGATATCTATGCTCTCTTTTTGATTGTGGCTTTCAGATAGGCCAATGATTCTGAGATTCTCCTGGTCCTATTTTCCATGTCAGTTGGTTTTTCAATGAGACATTTCACATTTTCTTGTATTTTTCATTCTTTTTATTTTGTTAATGTTTCTTGATGGAGTCCTTAACTTCATTTACTTACACTTGCCTAATTCTATTTTTTATTGTCTTCATGAAGCTTTTGTACCCTCCTTTTCCATTTGTGCAATTGGAGTTGTTTTCTTCAATGAGTTTTTCTGCCTCTCTTTTCATTTGGCAAATTCTATTTTTAGAGTTTTCTTTGGTAATTTTTCATTATAATTTTCTATTTTTTGTGTATTATTTACTAAGCTGTTGAATCTTTTTTATTATTTTCTTGCATCACTCATTTATTTTCTGAATTTTACTTCTCTTGTTTATTTTTTGTCTTTAGTCCTTTTTGTGATTCACAAGTTATTTTTGGTTGTAATACCATTTCACATTTTTCTTGCGGTTTTCACATGTATAAATTTTGACAATGTTGTCCTCTTCTGATTTTATATTCTGATCTTCCCTGTCACCATGGAAATTTTCTTTGATCAGGTTTTTTCTTTGTCTTTTGATCATTTTTCCAACTTGCCCCTTACCTGGAGGGGATGCTGCCCCAAGCTTCTTATACTGGGCTTTCTTCTGGGGGTGATGCTAGCCTGGATTCCTTGAGGCCTACATTCCTGTATGTGAACATGGTCTGGCTGCTTAAAGAGCTACACCTAGAGCAGGTGTTTGGCTGCCTGTGGGAAGTACAGGATATGAGGACAATGTGGTTCTGGCTGCCTGTGGGGCTGTGCCAGTTGCAGGGCCCATGTGTGCTTGGCTGCTTAGCTAGGTGAGGGGTACCTGGATGCAGAATGCTGGAGTGAAGGCCTGTTTCTTACTTATAATGCTGCCTAGACTTGATTTGTGTTCTCCTCTTATCCCAGTAAGATAGTTGTTTGGGGCAGAATTGTTTCACCCTGTCTTTCTGTTTTACTCCACTAGAACAGGACCATTTCAAGTAATTCCTGCCTCAGGCACTTACTCCTTCTTTGACCTTCAGCAAATAAAGAAATCTGTATTTCTTCGATAAAATGGGGATGAGAACATATGCACAGTTATATGCCACTAAAACCGAAAAACAGATAATGGTTATATCTTCAAAATATGATACCTAAATCATCAGTCAACCAGATAGAGATCTGAAAGATTCCATTCTCAGAAAAAGAAATAAATCTACCTGTCTAGGGACTACCAAAGAAAAAGCAACTCCTGGTGCTGGTGGAATTACATGAGAAGCTTACCAAACTTTTAAAGAAAAAGTAGCGTCCCCACTTCACAGCTTATTCTCAAAAATTAAGGGGAAAACCTTGACCAAATTTTAACGAGTCAGTTATAGTCTTAGTACTTAAACCAGGGAAAGATAAAACAGAAATACAAGTTGGATTTATACCAGGAATGAGAAGGGAGTTCATATTAAAAACCAAAACATCCAATAACTCATGCTAAGCACCCAACAAAATAGAGGAAAATTTCTAGTATCATAAATTACCATAGTCAGATTTTCAAAGACATAAGTAACATTTTATAAATCAAATTAATACTTGAAGTGGTAACTACATTTTACTTCGTGATACATTGTTATTGATACTAGGATTTCCCCAACTAGTTATACTTAAGGAATGGTTCTGAAAATCTTGGTGAAATTTTAAGCTGTATTAGTTTATAATATAACTGTTATTGTAATAATGACAGTTTTAATAGCTTTTAGCTATTATAGTTCTCATATATGGCATTATGGGTATTATATATTATTCTTTAATCTTAAATAAAACTTTAAAAAGAAATGAAACTAGAAAGTACTAAGTCTTGATCCATATGGGCAATATGTTAACCTAAGGATTCTTAGGCCATAAAAATTTGTGTGAGACTATGAATGTTATTTATGAAAAGATTTTAGAATTAATATAAATAGTTGTCAATGTAGAAGTTAGAACGGGCATCTTTTTCTGTAATAAATATAATTTTCATAATAATAAAATGCATCTCTGATCTCACTTATTTGGGTATTCATTCCAGTGGTATAAGTAAAAACTCACTTATGCCTTCTTGTCCTAGGTAACTTTTGTCCCTAGATTCTAATACATTTTTCACAAGAAATCTACTGAAATTAAGGACTTTAGCTCTCTTGGTGTTACATAAGAATCATTGCGCATATATAGTCTCTGTCTAGGAATCATCTTTATTATTTAACTGGCCTACCTCCTTTACCAATTATACATTCTCTTGATCATATCTTTTATATTATTTTGCATGTAATAATATGCTGCTCTTTGTGCATAAAACTCAATTTTAAAATTGCTTTTCAAAATTATCTCCATGGAGAGTAATTTTGAAAAGCTGTTTTTAGATAGAATAGTGAGTTTTAAAAACATTGAATCATTTTATAAGCAGCAGGGGAGTACATTATTTAAAGGAAATCCTGTGGTGAATATTTGTCTAATGAGGTAATAGGTTAATACCATCTAATTTATCTTTTGTAAATCTAGGTTGACATTGATTTTGCTTTAAATATAAACTTGGGCTCAACAGTAATTATGATTATGGAATTTTAAAACAAACAATTCAATTACAGTGATTAAAATAAAATATTTGAACTAACTTTAGGGAAAATTTTTTAAATGACCTTGAAAACCTACATAATTTGGTGCAAAATCCTTTTACAGACTACTTCCACTCCTGATAAAGAATTCTCTTATCCTTGAGAAGGTTGCCTTTTCACTTTTGGTTTCAACATTTTGTCTGGCCATATGAGTGCTATTAACAAGAACATGTGAGACGCAGGAACGTGATGTAAAACTGTCTATATATTTCATGTCACTTCCTCTCTCTGGCATCTTGGTGTGGCTACAGCTATTGTCTGGTTCGGCGGTGAGTTTTCCTTGATACTATACTGGGAAAAGCTGAGTAGCCTAGTTGGAGTTTAGGCTGATCCTTTTCTCCTTTACCTTCCAAACTCTATCTACTTAGAAGCCGCTAATCTTCTTCAGAAACCTTATTGTGGAGGACTTTGAACTCTGCCTGGCACAGGCCAGGCGGGAGAAATCCTATATCCTTTCCCTCTATCTTCTCCTTGGTTTCTTTCCTCTATATTGATTAAACCACCATAGATTTTCTCAACTGACTTGGGTATTTTTATTTGGGATATTCCTTGATGACCAAATTAATTTAGTTTAGGTCACAACCCTAAAAATTATCCTTTACAACTGCCTATACCAACAAAATAGAGAGGTAGGAGATCAATGAATTAGGCTTGCAACTTAAAAAATTAGGAAAAGGATAAAATTTAAATCCCCAGATAAAAACAAAGTTGTTAATCATAAAAAATACGGGAGAAATTAATCAAATTGAAAGTAAAAATCTATTGAACTAATAAATAAGACTAGGAGCTGATACTTTGATACAAAAAACAAATGAAATAGATAAAGTACTAGAAAATCAACTGAAAAGCATGTGGAAATTATCAAAAACTTTAGCAAATTTGCAGTGTACAAAATAAACCCACATAAATCATCAGCATTTCTATATATTTCCAAAAAAACTCAGCAGCAGGAGTTAAAAAGAAAAACTCCATTTAAAATCAATCTAGGCAATATAAAATACTTGGGAATGTATTTGCCAAGTCAAACACCGGTAGTATATGAACACAACTACAAAATACTTTCTACACAATTAAAACTAGATCTAAACAATTGGAAAAACATTAATTGCCCATGGAAAGGACAAATTAACATAATAAAAATGACCATTCTACCCAAATTAATTTACTTATTCAGTGCCATACCTATCAAACTACCAAGAAACTTTTTCACTGAATTAGAAAAAACTATAACAATGTTCATTTGGAAGAACAAAAGATCAAGAATATCAAGGGAAATAATGAAAAAAAATGTGGAGGTGGGCCTAGAAGTACTAAATCTTAAACTGTACTATGAAGTAGAGGTTATCAAAATAACATAGTACTGCCTAGGAGACAGAAGGGAGGATCAGTGGAATTAATTTGGGCTAAATGACCTCAGCAAGACAGTGTATGATAAACCCAAAGATCCCAGCTTTTGGGACCAAAACCCACTATTTGACAAAAACTGCTGGGAAAATTGGAAAACAGTATGGGAGAGATTAGGTTTAAATCCACATCCCATACCCTACACCAAGATAAATTCAGACTTGAATATAAAATATAAAAATTAAGTGAACACAGAATAGTATACCTGTCAGATGTTTGGGAATGGAAAGATTTTAAGACCAAACAAGAGTTAGAAAAAATATAAAATAAATAATTTTGGTTACATTAAATTTAAAAAAGTTTTATACAAACAAAGCAATTGCAACCAAAATTAGAAGAGAAGCAACAAATTGGGGGAAAAATCTTTATAACAAAAGCCTCTGACAAGGTCTAATTACTCAAATATATAAGGAACTAAATCAGTTATGCAATAAAATCAAGCCATTTCCCAATTGATAAATGGGCAAGGGACATGAACAGGTGAATTTTCACAGCATGAAATCAAAACTTTCAATAAGCATATGAAAAAGTGTTCCAAATGCCTTGTGATTAGAGAAATGCAAATTAAAACAACTCTGAGGTACCACCTTACAACTAGCAGATTCACCAATATATAAAAATAAAAAAGGAAAGTGATAAGTTTTGGAGAGGATATGGCAAAATTGGGACAGTAATACACTGCTGGTGGTGTTGTGAATTCTCACCATTCTTGAGGGCAATTTGGAATTATGCCCAAAGGGCTTTAAATGAATGCCTGCCCTTTGACCCAGCCATAGCACTGCTGGTTTTGTACCCCAGAGAGTTATAAGGAAAAAGGCTTGTACAAGAATATTCATAGCTGCGCTCTTTGTGGTGGCCAAAAATTGGAAAATGAGGGGGTGCCCATCGATTGGGGAATGGCTGAACAAATTGTGATATATGTAGGTGATGGAATACTATTGTATTGAAAGGAATAATGGACTAGAAGAATCCCATGTGACCTGGAATGACCTCCAGGAAGTGATGCAGAGTGAGAGGAGCAGAACCAGGACAACATTGTACACAGAGACTGATACAATCAAACCTAATGCACTTCTCTTCTGGCAGCAATCCAATAAAAGCTATCCACGTCCAGAGAAAGAACTGTTTGTTATAGTATTTTGTCTCTCACTCCCAGATCCAACTTCTGCATTCTGGCTCTGACATTTCTAGTTTTCATTAGTATATTTTTCTTTTATTTTTAAATTTCTTAAATTTTTCCAGATTACGTGTCAAAACAATTTTTAAGAATGATTGATTCTCTGTCATTTTGTTATTTGTGTTCTCTCTCCTGCCTATACCTTCATCCTCCCCAAAACAGCAGGTCATATATCAGTTGTACATATGTTAATTTACAATGGTCCATCTTTTAAAATTAGTATAATTGCTAAGAGAAAGATAATTTGTTTCATCATTGGTTTTTTTTTTTAGCAAAATATATGTTTATTTACCTTTACTGTATTTTTCTTGCTATGGGTTTTTGCAAGTCCGATAATCTGCATATTCTCATTTGTTGATGATTAGGCCCATGTTTTGCAGCATGTAATTTTTGATTATAGTTTGAGTTCTTTTGCCTTTTGCAGTATATTTACTATTAACGTCCCCTCTGTAGTTTCTAGGAGATACAAAATAATCTTGTGTTTTGTGTGTGTGACTTTGCCTTTTTATTTGAAGAATTTTCTCCTGGCTGCTTGCAGAATCTGTGGTTTGCTTTAGGAATTATGAAGTTTAATCATAAAGTATCTCGAAATGTTATTACTACTATTTCTCTGCCTTGGCCCAAGACGTGTAGCTCATTAATTCTATTGGTGCTTTGGGTTCTGCATGTTTGACAATTTTCTTGTATTATTAATTGCATTATGGTGTTTCGGCTTGTTTTTATCATTTTCTGTAGTCTTGAGTGCCATGTATCTTAAGAGTATAGATTCACATGGTGTGTTTGGAAAGGATACTGGAAGTGTTGCCATTTTCTTCTTCTGAGGATGCTTTTGTCAGAAAGTCAGAGGTTAAGTGACTTGCCCGTGTTTGAACTCAGGTCTTCCCGACTCCAGAACCAGCACTCTATCCACTCCTGATTTAGCTGCTGTCATTTACAGATGAGGAAACTAGAGCTGATAGATTGAGTCTCACCTAGAATCACACAACTGGTAAATATTGGAAGTCATGCTTTTACTTAGATTTCCTGACGCAGTCCTTTATCCACTGAAATGCCATATAGAGACCTTAAGGCCAGCCACTGTGCATCATATAGAGATCTCATGTTCCTCTCATTTTCTTCCCTTTCCTTTTACCTTCAGATACCTCGCCAAACATCTCTTCTCTCCATTTGTTTTTTCATTTTGTTTGCTCTTTAAAGGCGTTTCATTGGGAATTCTTGTCCTAATTTCCTAATGGAGCTTCATAAAATGTCTTTGAGGAGCCCTAAAGTCTTCCTGTATTGAGTCCTAGTTTCTTCTCGTTAAGTTTTTAATTCTCTTTTGAACTGTCCTAGGATTTCTTCTTCCTCGCTGTCTTCTGAGTCCAAGTGTTCTTCCAGTCTGCAGGCACTAGCTTATTGTCCCTCGTCGTCATACTTTTGAAAGCTTCTCTTGGATTGGGCATCGCGGGGCTGATTGACAAAGATGAGATGGACTTCCTGCTTTTCCTCAATCATTTTCTTCCTCTATTAGAAAGGTCATGTATGGCACTGCTCCTCCAACCTGGTTAGGATATGGTGGGACCTGCATTTGATTTCTTCTTTTTCTCCCCTGCTCCCCAGGGTGAGAGGTGGGCTTTGAGTTCTGAGTTTTCGACAGCTTTCTTGTTATTATGCCACTGCATCCGTGCCTGCAGATCTTTCCAGCGTTGTCTGAGATCGTCTCGCTCCTCATTTCCCAGAGCACAATCGCCCTCCATCCACATGGCCATTCCCCAGCTGGTGGGCAGCCCCTTCTTTTCAAATTCCTTGGCACCCCCAAACAGGGGCTAGAGACGTTTTTGCACAAGTCGGCCCTTTGCCCTTTTCTATTACTCCTTTGGGGTGCAGATCCCGAGGTGGCATTCTGGATCAAAGGTTACGCACACTTCTGTGGCCCCCAGATTGGTCACTTATTCTTAGAATACTCTCAGGCTCTCGTTTCGGCAGAGATTCGTCCCTTCTCCAAAGATCTGGCAGGTGGGCTATCCTGGTGTTTCCCTGATTTGCTCATGCCTGAATCGTTGTTCCATTTTGATCTTGTCCTGGTGTGGAGTCCAGGGTGGGCGAAATGGGAAGAGGAAGCGCTTCTTCATCTTTGTATGGACCCCCAAATGAATGTCTTACATACTCACGACGGTACTGTTGGGCTTGATGCACGAGGAGACAGTTCTGGGTGCCCGCAGGCTATTCACCGAGCTTAGAATTCTGGGTTTCAGAAGATTTTGTCAGACTCATGAACAGCCCAAGAGCTGGACCTTGCTGGTGTCTGCCTGTCTTTCCGCTGAAGAGCACTTGCTTGCCCAGAGTCGGTGCCCCATACGTAGTAACTTCCCCCCAGATTGTCAGGGAAGACGTCCTTCTGTCCTCTGCTATGAGCCAGGAGGCTGCCGTCCGTCCTGCCAGTGTCCCCCCAAAGCAAAGACGATGGGACAGCGGCACAGCCCTCGGAGCCCTGAGGGGCCACGCAGAACCCTCCCTGCCCACCTGATGTGCTCTGACTTGTACCGGAGTCCTCCATGGAGCTCGAAGAAAGGAACATGAATAGTGTGCCTGAGCGTCGTCTGGTGGAGCGCAGTGGGTGGGCCAGTGGTGTTCGGGGCTGTGCATTTACGTGAGTGCCCAGAGAGAAGACACAGCGTGAGATGCAAGGACGGAAAAGTGCACAGTGTGGGAAAGCCCAAAGAGGAGAAAGAAAAGGGCACATTGTGGGAAAGCCCAAAGAGGAGACAGAAAAGGGCACATTGTGTGAAAGCCCAAAGAGGAGACAGAAAAGTGCGCAGTGTGGGAAAGCCCAAAGAGGAGACAGAAAAGTGTACATTGTGGGAAAGCCCAAAGAGGAGACAGAAAAGTGCGCAGTGTGGGAGAGCCCAAAGAGGAGACAGAAAAGGGCACATTGTGGGAAAGCCCAAAGAGGAGACAGAAAAGTGCGCAGTGTGGGAGAGCCCAAAGAGGAGACAGAAAAGTGCACATTGTGTGAAAGCCCAAAGAGGAGACAGAAAAGTGTACATTGTGGGAAAGCCCAAAGAGGAGACAGAAAAGTGCGCAGTGTGGGAAAGCCCAAAGAGGAGACAGAAAACTGCACATTGTGGGAAAGCCCAAAGAGGAGACAGAAAAGTGCACAGTGTGGGAAAGCCCAAAGAGGAGACAGAAAAGGGCACATTGTGGGAAAGGCCAAAGAGGAGACAGAAAAGTGCACAGTGTGGGAAAGCCCAAAGAGGAGACAGAAAAGGACACATTGTGGGAAAGCCCAAAGAGGAGACAGAAAAGTGCGCAGTGTGGGAGAGCCCAAAGAGGAGCCAGAAAAGGGCACATTGTGGGAAAGCCCAAAGAGGAGACAGAAAAGGGCACATTGTGGGAAAGCCCAAAGAGGAGACAGAAAAGTGTACATTGTGGGAAAGCCCAAAGAGGAGACAGAAAAGTGTACATTGTGGGAAAGCCCAAAGAGGAGACAGAAAAGTGCGCAGTGTGGGAGAGCCCAAAGAGGAGACAGAAAAGTGCGCAGTGTGGGAGAGCCCAAAGAGGAGACAGAAAAGTGTACATTGTGGGAAAGCCCAAAGAGGAGACAGAAAAGTGCGCAGTGTGGGAGAGCCCAAAGAGGAGACAGAAAAGGGCACATTGTGTGAAAGCCCAAAGAGGAGACAGAAAAGTGTACATTGTGTGAAAGCCCAAAGAGGAGACAGAAAAGTGCACAGTGTGGGAAAGCCCAAAGAGGAGACAGAAAAGTGCACAGTGTGGGAAAGCCCAAAGAGGAGACAGGAAAGTGCACATTGTGGGAAAGCCCAAAGAGGAGACAGAAAAGGGCACATTGTGGGAAAGCCCAAAGAGGAGACAGAAAAGGGCACATTGTGGGAAAGCCCAAAGAGGAGACAGAAAAGGGCACATTGTGGGAAAGCCCAAAGAGGAGACAGAAAAGGGCACATTGTGGGAAAGCCCAAAGAGGAGACAGAAAAGTGCGCAGTGTGGGAAAGCCCAAAGAGGAGACAGAAAAGTGCGCAGTGTGGGAAAGCCCAAAGAGGAGACAGAAAAGGGCACATTGTGGGAAAGCCCAAAGAGGAGACAGAAAAGTGCGCAGTGTGGGAGAGCCCAAAGAGGAGACAGAAAAGTGCACATTGTGTGAAAGCCCAAAGAGGAGACAGAAAAGTGCGCAGTGTGGGAGAGCCCAAAGAGGAGACAGAAAAGTGCACATTGTGTGAAAGCCCAAAGAGGAGACAGAAAAGTGCACAGTGTGGGAAAGCCCAAAGAGGAGACAGAAAAGTGCGCAGTGTGGGAAAGCCCAAAGAGGAGACAGAAAAGTGTACATTGTGGGAAAGCCCAAAGAGGAGACAGAAAAGGGCACATTGTGTGAAAGCCCAAAGAGGAGACAGAAAAGTGCGCAGTGTGGGAAAGCCCAAAGAGGAGACAGAAAAGTGTACATTGTGGGAAAGCCCAAAGAGGAGACAGAAAAGTGCGCAGTGTGGGAGAGCCCAAAGAGGAGACAGAAAAGGGCACATTGTGTGAAAGCCCAAAGAGGAGACAGAAAAGTGCGCAGTGTGGGAGAGCCCAAAGAGGAGACAGAAAAGTGTACATTGTGGGAAAGCCCAAAGAGGAGACAGAAAAGTGCACAGTGTGGGAGAGCCCAAAGAGGAGACAGAAAAGTGCGCAGTGTGGGAAAGCCCAAAGAGGAGACAGAAAAGTGTACATTGTGGGAAAGCCCAAAGAGGAGACAGAAAAGGGCACATTGTGGGAAAGCCCAAAGAGGAGACAGAAAAGTGCACATTGTGGGAAAGCCCAAAGAGGAGACAGAAAAGGGCACCGTGTGGGAAAGCCCAAAGAGGAGACAGAAAAGGGCACATTGTGGGAAAGCCCAAAGAGGAGACAGAAAAGTGCACAGTGTGGGAAAGCCCAAAGAGGAGACAGAAAAGTGCGCAGTGTGGGAAAGCCCAAAGAGGAGACAGAAAAGTGCACATTGTGTGAAAGCCCAAAGAGGAGACAGAAAAGTGCACAGTGTGGGAAAGCCCAAAGAGGAGACAGAAAAGTGCACAGTGTGGGAAAGCCCAAAGAGGAGACAGAAAAGTGCACAGTGTGGGAAAGCCCAAAGAGGAGACAGAAAAGTGCGCAGTGTGGGAAAGCCCAAAGAGGAGACAGAAAAGGGCACCGTGTGGGAAAGCCCAAAGAGGAGACAGAAAAGGGCACATTGTGGGAAAGCCCAAAGAGGAGACAGAAAAGTGCACAGTGTGGGAAAGCCCAAAGAGGAGACAGAAAAGTGCGCAGTGTGGGAAAGCCCAAAGAGGAGACAGAAAAGTGCACATTGTGTGAAAGCCCAAAGAGGAGACAGAAAAGTGCACAGTGTGGGAAAGCCCAAAGAGGAGACAGAAAAGTGCACAGTGTGGGAAAGCCCAAAGAGGAGACAGAAAAGTGCACAGTGTGGGAAAGCCCAAAGAGGAGACAGAAAAGTGCGCAGTGTGGGAAAGCCCAAAGAGGAGACAGAAAAGGGCACATTGTGGGAAAGGCCAAAGAGGAGACAGAAAAGTGCACAGTGTGGGAAAGCCCAAAGAGGAGACAGAAAAGTGCACAGTGTGGGAAAGCCCAAAGAGGAGACAGAAAAGTGCACAGTGTGGGAAAGCCCAAAGAGGAGACAGAAAAGTGCACAGTGTGGGAAAGCCCAAAGAGGAGACAGAAAAGTGCACAGTGTGGGAAAGCCCAAAGAGGAGACAGAAAAGTGTACATTGTGGGAAAGCCCAAAGAGGAGACAGAAAAGTGCACAGTGTGGGAAAGCCCAAAGAGGAGACAGAAAAGTGCACAGTGTGGGAAAGCCCAAAGAGGAGACAGAAAAGTGTACATTGTGGGAAAGCCCAAAGAGGAGACAGAAAAGGGCACCGTGTGGGAAAGCCCAAAGAGGAGACAGAAAAGGGCACCGTGTGGGAAAGCCCAAAGCGGAGACAGAAGTGGGCACAGTGTGGGAAAGCCCAAAGTGGAGACAGAAGTGGGCAGAGTTTGGCGTGCCCAACCTCAAGGACGGCTCGAGGAAGGGGACCGATGGGCTAAGTTTTGAGAGCATTTCTCAGGATTATTATGCATCTTATTTTCATACATAAACGTTGGAGTCAACAAAGAATTGCACAACACCCACAGTGCGGAAGCTGTGACAGACTTGCAGGAATTCCTAGGTAAATTCTGTGTGCATTACCGTTCAGAGAAACAAAGCACGAAAACCCTTGAATCAAAACGTTCAGCGTCCAGAACTGGAGCTTTTCCATTAGTCGCCTTGTCTGCAGTTCCATCGCCGTCCCAGCTGGCTTCTTGTCAATTCATAGTTTGGACCTTTACATCAAACGGCGCACAATTAATTAGAGAACAAGAAGTCCCAGCAGGCCTCGGGTGCTCAGAGGGTTTTGCAATTAGCCAGACGTGGATGCTGCTGTCTATAGAGGAAATGGAAAGGAGAGGGAGCCTAGCGCCATTTTGGACCCCTTCATTAACTGTAACTGTCACCTGCTTCTGGTTTTGTTCTGCAGTTGTTTCCCAGAAGCTGCCAGCTCGGTGGCTGCCATTGATATGGCCATGAGTCAGTACATGAGATGTAAATTCTCTTCGATTGACGAGGCTCGGGAATGGGTCCCTTCCTTCCCTTTCCCCTTTACCAGTGGGGAACTTTGTCTGCATACTATCTCTCAAAAGTGGGAGAACCGATGGCTAGGCATACTCGAACTCCTGCCTTTCTCCTGTGGGATGTGTTCATTTTCTGAACCCTCCCAAGATTCCTCAGGGTTGGGGGTCATTCAGGTCTAACGTGTCTGCTTTGGCTCGGTGAGAGAAACCGTGACTCCAAGGAGCGACCGACAAGTTAGAAAAGGCGAATCCTAGGAAACGCTTTCCTGATTTCGGTGCGCTGTCAACATTTAAGCCGAGCAGCCCAGTTCAGGGAGCAGTTTACACGCTTCTTCTGATGATTGTCGAGGGGCATTCGTCTGTTACGTTAGAAGCTACTTTTACATCCCTATTGTTGTTATGGGGGGTGAAGAGCCAGCTTTCTGTCCCCTCAGGCTGTCTGTGAAACACAAATCAATTGCCTTCTTCACTGTCCCCCGCATAAATTTGGCTTTCCTCCCCAAACCCCGATCTCTCCCCGAATCATTTCAAATATGTCTCAGGAGTAACTTTTGGAAATGGAAAAGAAACGATTCTTAACTGGCCTTAATGAGAGTCTTATTCTTCATCGGCTGTGATTCCTATGAGCTCGCGAGCATCACGTCTCGGGCTTTCCAGTGTTCGTTCTTCTGTTTGAGATCAGGGTGCTCTTATTCCGAGGTCGCTGTCAAAGCGTGCGGTTTATTGGTACTTCCTTGTGTTTAGGCTTTTGAGCCAAAGTGGGAAATTGGGGCTTGTGTGTGTCAACACGACGTTTAACCTGCCGTTGTCTTCAGCTCGCGTCAGATGGACGCAGCTGTCAGAAGATGCGCCCTCCTGTGTTTTCAGTCAACGATGTTGCCCGCTTCTCTATCACAGCCAGCCTTTCTGGTTTCAGCAGAGACCCGTTCTGTGGAAGGATATGGAAGATCTTCTGGAAATCAAAGGGATCTTCAGATGTGGCCATTCGTCACCTCTACCCAGTCCAAAGGCTTCACATGTGGTTCTCCATTTCATAAATGGATGATTACTTGGATCTTTCCCGATAGTGCGTGTGCTGTGCCGAGCTAAGCGCCGTGAATAGGAGACGCCACAGCAGAGATTCCTAGGGTTGTGGTGCCAGTCTAAAGCGTTTCCTTGGTGAATGCTCGTAACACGTGTTCCTCCCTACGTTTCTCTAACCCCGCGTGGTGAGCTACAGACGTACAGACGGGAAGCAAGAGGAAGGGGTCCATGCGCCCTCTTTGCAAAGGCGCTGCAATGGAGCCCGGATCTGACCGGGGCGACATCCGGCGTCGCCGGGGCATCGACTACCGTCACCACCACTGAACGTAGTGCGCTGTGCTTCGGCAAACTGAAAAAGCATCTGGATTGTGATTTGATAGGAAACTCAGGTTGCAATTCGGTGACCCTTTAAATGTCGCTGTTTCACAGGGTGGGACATGGACATTTCAGGACCTGAGAGTAAAAGGAGATACATGCGAGTTTCTAATAAGGTGATAAGTTCGAACAGCCACCCAGAACGTGAGGAGCGGGAGGCCGTCTTCTCTGGGAGGGGGCGCTGAAGCAAGGACACTGCCTTTTTGTACAGACTGTCCTGTGGCGACCAAGATCCACAGTAGGGCAGACGCTCCTCTTCTTCGCCCGAGGGCCAGTTTAAGCCGAGGGGATTGCAGGTGTCCTGGGGCAAGATCGTAGTCCAAGACTCTCTTCTGTCTCCATTTCCACAAGGTAGTGTCCGTCTAACCCATTTGTGAAGGCACAGCCTAAAATAAACGGAATCAGTCTATTTCCACTACATATTAGGCACTAAAAACTCTTATTGCCCCGTTCAGATCAGGTTTCATCGTAATGGTTTTAGATCGAAAACAAAAAGAAGTTATGGAAAATAATCATTCACTTTTTTACATCGATCGAAGCTGCTCTACTCAATATTCAGATGGATCTGGGATATCCGCCGTGCCAGTGTTCTCGCGCGATTTAAAGCATGTTTCCTGCAGCCTCCTGCCCGCGTCTTCTCGCTTGCCACGGCGGGCGAACCTAATGGGACCTCCCTGGTCTTCTCTTGCCCCGTGAGAACATCGGTTAGCATGAGCTGGCTTTTACTCCTGACACTCCCTGAATCGTCCTCGGTTTTCCTCTTACATGGCTTTGATGGCGCCATTACTCCCGTTTGTCACGCGTGGCCAGACCGGCACCCTGGCTTCCTGCCTGTTCCACGAACGAGCCGCTTCATCTTGAGCTTGTATTTCCGACGGACTTTCCTCGGGTTCCCACCAGAATCCTGGCCTTCGCCTTTCCTTGCTTCTCCAGGAGGGCAGCCCTGTCGGGGGCCGTTGAAGCCAAAGCACGGGTGTAACTTAGCCCTTGTAGAGCTTGGCGTGCTGCCTGCGCCCGTCACAGGGCTCGTCAGCTCATTACAGAGGCCTGCGCTTTCATCTCAGTATCCTGGAGCTTGGAGCCCAGCGAGGTAACCACCAGGAGCCCAACGTCCTCCTGCCCCCAGGACTGCGGAGGGACCTCGCAGAGGCATTCGGACCACGCCGCCCGTCCTTCTGAACACACCTGGGGGCTCAGCATTGCCCCTCCAGCCCGCTTTCCCCCGATGACCGCTCCCTTGTCACCCCTGCCAGCACTGGGTGCTCGTTCCCCTCCGCGTTCAGAGCCAATCAGAATCCTAGATGCAGTTTGCTGCAGACTCCTCCGGACACCGACCTTACTTCTCCACGGAGTTCGATGTGGCTCACACTTCTTCTCTCCCTCTCCCTTCCCTTAAATAACCCCACTCTAGTCTCCGAGCCCCGGCCCCTTCATTCTCTCTCAGACCGTCCCCCCTGAACTCTCCGCTCTCTCCTTTTACTTCTCCTGATGGCTTGGTGGACCAGTTCAGCTTGACACCGTCTACCTCTCTTGAATCTCTTGCCCTCTTAGCATATCACTGGTTTTTCCCATGCAAGCCTCAACCTTGAATCAGCCCCACTGTTTATTGCTTTCCTACACACTCACTCACACTCACACTCGCACTCACACTCACACCCTCGTTCACACTCGCACTCACGCACACACACTCACGCACACACTCACACTCACTCAGACTCGCACACGCATGCACACGCACACTCACATACACTCACATTCACACTCACACTGCTAAAGAAGATGGAGAAAATCATATAGTCTTTCTGACTGGGTCCATTACAGATTTGTTACAGAACCTCAACGGGCCCCTGACTGCTCCTAGGCAGTTCTAACATCTCTAATCAGCTCCCTATCCCACTCTTACAGTGGCTCTTCTAAACCCTCAGCACGCCTTCCCCTACCCCCATTCTCTCAGCTGGAAACTCTATATTTTGCAGAAAAAACTTAGTCCATTTTGCTTTGACTTCCTTCTCTCTTCCTCAACTCTTATCACGCAGAGAACTTCTGCCACTCTCTCTCTCATCCATCTCTCATGACTTCTTACCAACTCGAGCCCCTCTGCTTGTGCAAGTGATCCCATTTGTGTCCATTTCTTCCCGTAAATCCCCTCCCTGTCATGCCCACTCTGGCACTTATTATCAATCTCTCCCTACCTACTGGCTCCTTCACTGCTGCCTACAAATATGCCTCTGTCCTGAAGAAACTCACTTGATCTTTCCATCGCTGATAACTGCTAACCGTTATCTTTTCTGCCATGTGAAGCTAACCTTCTCTAATTGGCCATCTGCGATAGACGCCTACATTTCTTCTCCTCTCTTAGCACCGTACGCTCTGGCTTCCAATCTTATCATTCCACTGAAACCACTTTCTCCGAAATGACCAAATCCAGTGACATTCTCAGTCTTCATTCTTCTTGATCTTTCTGCAGCCTAAAATCCTCTCTTCTCCTTGATATTCCTTCTCTGTAGGTTTTCAGGAACCCACTCCTTCCTGATTTTCCTCCAATCTCTTTAGCTTTTCCTTCTCTGTCTCTTATAGAATCCTCCTTCAGGTCAAAGATGCCCCTCAGGGTTCTGTCCTGAGTCATCTCTTCCTGCACTAGTTCATGTGTGATCTCTTTAGCTCCTGTGGATTTAATTAGTGACTTCACACTGCTGATTTTCCTTTCTACCTTTCCTGCTCCAATCTCTCGGCAGTCCGTCAGTCTTGTGCCTCCAACTGCGTTTCAGATATCTTTAACTGGATGTCTAGTAGATATTTTGAACCCACATCCTACACAGAGCTCATTCTTTGTTATCCTAAACTACCTGTAATGATTAAAATTTTCTTGTAGATTGTATATTAATTAGTAAAGTTTGGAGAGAGAAAGAGAGAGAAAGTCATCCCATTACCCTAAATAAAGAAAGTCTCCAAGCTTTTCCCAACCCAGCATAAGGTCAGGCCACTACAAGCAGCCACTTGCCAGAGATCACTTAGCCAGATAAGCCACAACACAAACTGCACAAACCTTGGGTTTTTTCAGAAACAGATGAATCTAGATAGAAGCAAATAAATGACAAAGAAGTTAAGGAGGTACATAAAATTTCAGAAAAGCTTGATATGATAGACCTTTGGAGAAAATGGATTGGGGATAAAAAGAAATGCACCTTTTCTTCAGCAGTACATGGCACCTTCACACAAATTGACCACATGATCGGACTAAAAACCTAATCCAAATGTAGAAAAGAGGAGATATCAATGCATACTTGTCATACCATAATGCAATTAAACTCAAAAAAGGGCAGCAAACTAAAAATGAATTTGAAACTAAACAATTTTATCTGAATGCACAAATAGGTCAAAGAACAAATCACAATGATCAATTTCATTAAGGTAAATGACATTGATAAAAACATATCAAAATTTATGGGATGCAAAGTAGTACCTAAGGGAAAATTCATATTTTATAATGCTTTACAGTGTTAAATTTGAGAAAGAGCAGATCAATGAATTGGGCATACAACTAAAAACATTAGAAAAAGAACAAATTAAAAATTGCCAATTAAACACAAAATTAGAAGGGAGAGGAGAAATAAGTAAAATTGAAGGTAAGAAAACCATTGGACTTTAATAAACAAGGCGAGTTGGTTTCATGACAAAATAAATAGTTTTATTTTGTTATTAGTTAGTTAACTTGATTTGAAAAAATATAGAGGAAAACCAAATTTCCAGAATCAAAAATGAAAAAGGTGAAATCAACACCAATAATGAAGAAATTAAAGCAATTATTGAAAGTTCTATCCAACTCGATATGCCAATAAGTCTGGCAATCTAAGTGCAATAAATAGTTACAAAAATATAAACTACCTAGATGAACAAAAGAAGAAATAGAGTACTTACACAACCCCATCATAGAAAAAACAATTGAACAAACTATCAAAGAACTTCTTGAGATAAAATCCCATAGTCAGATAATTCACAAGCCAAACATTCCAAGAACAACTAACTCTAATACTACACAAGCTCTTGATAAATATGGAAGAAGGACTCTTCCTAACTCCTTTTATGAAACAAATATGATATTTATACCTAAACCAGGAAGAGAGAAAACAGAGAAAGAAAACATTAGAAAAAATTGTAATAAAGGGAACCTTCCTCGTACTGATGAATGGCAATGATCCAAAGCCTTCAGTAAGCATTATCTGTAATGAGGATAAACTAAAACCCTTTCAAACAAGATCATGGGTAAAGCAAGTATGCTCATTCTTGCCACTGTTGTTTAATATTGTCCTAGTAATGCTCACTCTTACAATAAGAGCAGAAAAAAAGAAATGAAGGAATTAGAATAGCAACGAAATAACAAAGTTATCACTCTTTGCAGATGATACAGTGACACATATCTAGAGAATCAACCAAAAACTAACAGAAATAATTCACAACTTCAGCAACATTGCAGGAAACAAAACCCACATAAAACATCAACATTTCCATTTGCCACCAATAAAATCCAACATCAAGAGATAGAAAAGGAAATTCGATTCAGAATAACTCTAAGCCACATAAAATACCTGGTGTTATCCCTACCAGACACAAACCCAGCAATTATAGGGACACAATTATAAAATACTTTTCACAAAAATTAAACCGAAAAAGTTGGAAAAACATTCATTGCTCACGGATAGGCTTGTGACACCTTAGTGACAATGACAACATTTATCCTACATAAATTAATTTACCTATTCAGTGCCATAGCAAACAAACTACCAAAAATTATTTCATTGAAGTAGAAAAAATAATAGCAAAGGTCATCTGGAAAACAAGTCAAAGAATATTAAGGAAATTAGTGAAAATATATATGGAAGGAGACCTGGCTCGAACAGATCTCAAAAACTATATTATACATTGGTAGTCATCAAAACAAACTGGTAGTGGCTAAGAAATAGAGTGGTGCTTTTGTAACACTTTCTGGTTACAGGTCTAGTATGATGGAAGCTTCATTGAGGAGTCCAAAGTCTTGGGTTCTAATCCAGGTTCTGATGACAATGTATGAAGTGATGTTGGGCAAATCACTTTTCATTTCTTAGTTTCCTCATAAGTTTGTAAGGGGTTCAGGCAAGCGCAAACTTACACAATGTACCGTGTGGCAGAATCAGAACTCCATTTCCTAGGAGAATGTCTGCGCACAATGCTGGGAGATTGTGTAAGAAGGAGAAGCCACAGCACAGGACTCAAAGGGATGACTGAAGAAGGAAGGAAGGAAGACAGAGGGATAAAGGATCTATGGAGAAGGATACTAGAGAGGCACTCAGTAGTTCAGATACATTTCTTGTACCCCACGGAGCAAAGGAATTGAGCACCTAGGCAGAGAGGAAGTGAGACAAAGAGCAGGCTCCCAGCAGAGATCCGGCCATGCCAGAGATGCTTCCGCCCTTTTTGCCACCCGAGTGATTGTTTTCCGGCAGTTATTTCCCAGGTTTTTCTCTCAGAGCTGAAGAGGAGGTGGGGACAATCCTAAATATCGAGGCTGCTGAGACTTGTTGGTTGCAATTTGCAAATGAGAACCTGGATGGGAGACATTCCCTTCCTGGGTGATGATGGGGAAGAAAGGTGTAGGAACGGTTTCAACTGGGAAATATGTGATAAGAATGTCCCTAATGGTTTTCATTTCCTGTTCGGTGTTCAATTCTTCCTTGAGTCAAAGGAAAAACCCGAAAGAAATAGAGTGAAGGATAGAGTGAAGGCTCGGTGGATAGGTTAGATAATCGGCATGGCAGTTAGTGTCCCGAGCAGCTTGGGCTCTGATCCACCCAGAGATCTAAACTTTCAGTGACCCGACAAACACCGCTGGGAAGCCTGGGAGCAGTGTGGCAGAGACTAGGCAGGGTCTCAGAGCATCCAGGAGGATGAAGTCAAACCGGATATGAAGGGCGGCAGCTTCGGTTAGAGGAGCGGAAAAGGATGTGGGGCAGGTTTGCGGGCAAGAATTGAGGACCAGAAAAGATGAATGGAGCGCGAAGAAAATGAAATGGCTAATGGCGATTACGGTCAATTGAAAGGTTTTGTGCAAATAAAACACTGACATCGGATTGAAATAAAACAACAAATTTGGAGAAAAGAGCAAGAACATCTGACAAAAGACTCAGATTAGGAGAGGACTAAGCACCCGCCTATCTAGAAACCCAAGACGTGTCAGGGGCAGAAGGCGGGGGTTAAAGTGAAGGGCTGGACTAAATGACTGCCGAGTGGACCTTCAAAGGGGGGCTTTTCAGTGTTTAGATGGTTTCAGATCCGCCTGTGCTGGCGTGGAAGACGATGGAGATTTAAGACTCGGGATATCTGTGGCTTCTGATCTCTAATATCAGAGTTAGTTCTTGCTTTAGCAGCTACTTAAGCTCCCGGACCTCCGTTCCAGTAGCTGTGAAACGGGTCAACAACAGCTGTGTGGGTTGTGTTTGTAGGCTATGCATTAGCGTCCTTCGTCACTACAAAGCGCTGCCCAGCTCCCTCCCTCCCTCCCGCTTCCGGAGGCAGCCCCGCTGCGACTGCTTCTGCCAGGCCAGGGCTCACCCTTGCAGTGACTCGGACCCCCTGGTGGTGGCAGCTCTCCGTGCTGATCGCCCCTCGGGGCCGGGCCTTTGCCTTAGAGAACTTCTTAAACACGGCGTGCCGGACCGACCGAATACTGCGGTGTGGCCCAGCGAGGGCACGGCGGAGCCGGGCTGCTCCTTCCTTCCAGAAGGCCGTTCCTCGCTTGACTGGGTCCAAGATGCAGGGCACTCGTGCACGCGGCTTGCTTTTACATGGATGCTCAACTTCTGCATGTTTTTTAATCTGCAGGAAAAGACCCAAAGGGGGGGGGGGGGGGCTCTCAGCTGAAAATTCAGCGATCATCCAAAGTCGCTTCGTGTTGAACGCGACTTCTCGGGATTCTGCAGACGCACGGCCAGATTCTGGGGACCCTGGCAGACCTTGGTCACGCCTGACTGTCGTGGGTGCCAGTAAGTGTTCATTGATTGACCCCTTCAGAGCCTGGCTTTAAGGCGGTGACAGGAAATCGGCTGGAGGTCCAGGGGGTTCTTCATAAAGCGTCTGCGTCTGTTCAGGAGCGAACCTGAGCACGACTGTGCGTCTTCCTGCGTCTCAGCAGAGGTGCTGTGGCGCCAGCGGCGTGCCACGGGGCTCACGGGCAGGTCAGGGAGCCAGTGACGGTCTGCGCCCTTTGAGTGGGCGGGGAGATTCCTGGGCTGCTGCAGTTGGAAGCCAGGACCGGCCCCACAGGCTGCGTCGAGCCCCGAGGACTCGGCTCAGTTCCCCAGGCACGCAGCAGGGTCTCTAGTCAGAGGACACGCGGGCTTTCTAGTGAGCGAGCTTCGCTATGGGAGTGCCCGATGTTAGAATCCCCGCGGGCTAACCACGCCCTTCCTGTTCCTAGTGGACTCGCAGGGGCCAGGAAGTCGTGTGCGCCCTTGGGGTGTTCGAGGGATCGGCTCCCTTTCCTCTCTCCTTGGCCGAAGGGCGTTTGTCTCAGGCCGCGCCAGCTGGAGGAGTGGGCGTTCCTAAAGTGGATTGGATGGCGTTTCTACTGGGCAGTCAGCTTGCTCCTTTCTGCACATCCGCTGCCCTCTGGGGACGCGTACACAGAGCCACTACTTGTGGAGTCCCAGGGAAGAGCGGACAGCTGACTTGGGTGGAGCTGCTCTGATCGCTGGGGAAGAAAGGAAGCCCCAAATGGGCAGCCCTAGTAAAGACGGACACTGTCCGGGTCTGGGGGGGGGCACAGGCGCTTTTTTCCAAGCCTCAGCTTTTGTTATATTAGCAATGCAGGCATCTGTCAGTGCTACCCTCCCCCAAAGCAGCTTCTCTGCTTCCTGTTTCCACAATGCACGGGTGCCACACCCGACATCAAAACATGGCGGAATGGACTGGATCGGAGGGCGACGATGGGAAAAATGAAGGCGCTTTTCAAAACCCGTCATTTGTTCTATGCAGAATGCGTTACCGGCTGGCGGCCTCCCTTTTGTGGAGGTCACAGTGCCGAGGAATCATGGCATCCCCTGAAGCTCTAGATCTGGGGTCTCTTTTTCCTTGCGGAGGTTGAGCTGGGTATCGGCACAGACGAGACTAAGCGTGTTACGTTTCCTTATGCTATGCACTAGCTAACATCTACGAATGTTTCCATGCAGGCAATGAATTTGGCCATCCAGAATGGTTAGACTTCCCAAGAAAAGGAAATAATGAGAGTTACCATTATGCTCGGCGGCAGTTTCATTTGACTGATGATGAACTCCTCCGCTACAAATTCCTCAACGACTTTGACCGAGATATGAATAAATTAGAAGAAAGGTGCGGCTGGCTCGCAGCACCTCAGGTAAGCCCCGTGCTGAACACGCTCTGCGCTTGTCACCGGTGGGCCACTTGGAATGAGGTTCTTTTTAAATCTGTGCACTGATCTTTTGAAGAGCGCTTCAGTGTGCCTTGTATACTGTCAGTACCTGAACCAGTTTGTCTCTCCTGAAAGTCAACTTGAATCCCAAGATTTTTAAAAATTAAATAACTGTACTTAAAACTAGTTTTAAGAAACAAAACTTTACATAAAGCTCATTTAGAAATTATTGAGAAAATACCTTATTTTGCTTTTGCTGTTTCTACATAAAGAACTATATTGCCGTTAAGAACCTGGTGGCCTCCCTCTTCTGTGTGCCTCGCCTTTCTCCTGGCTGCCAGGTTATCCATCTGTTGATGGCCACATGCCTGAACTCCTTTGTACTGTTCATGAAGCCTACTCGTGATTGGACCGAGATGGCCAATTTTCAGTAGCTTGAACAAATACAATCAGTGCGTGGACTTTTTTCCCAGTGAAGTTTGAGAGGTCGCCTTTCCTTGAAAAGCCCAGTTTGAGATTGCGGGTTTGCACTTCAGGGTGTCTTTCAGAGTGGGCTAACGCTTTCAACAGCGTGGCTCACACACCCTCTGATGCAGTTTTCCACAGAAATGATGAAGTGACGCAACCGCTGAACGCCAAAACCCGGAGTGTTTCCTCTGAGCCTTAGGCAATTCGAAACTCCAAAATAGGGCTTTGATCATGGAGGGAGGAAAGCCAGAAAAATGTTCTATGACAGTCGGAGTTTGAGTTTTCGTGTTCTTCCTTTTCAAGTTTGCAATAGATAATGTGTGGCTTTGGAGCGTAGAAGGCTTGTTCTGACCTTTCCTGGGTCACGAAAAGGAATCGTCATTTCGAGTTCTGGGATGAAAATCCCAAGATTTAGGGCAGACGTTAAAAAAGCACGCTCTCTCCCTCTCTGCATGTGTGCATGTAATGCCCGTCCTTCGACGGGACCATAACATGCATGCGTAGCAGACAACGGCGCCGACTTCTGTTTCTTGAACGTCTGAATCTTCCTCTAACACGCTGGCAAGACGGCCGTCGTTGATATCCACGTCAAACGTGTAGCCTTTGTAGAAGGGAAATCCCGTAAGTGCTCCTTGCATTTCGGTGACGGGAAGGCTGCCGTGCGTGGAAAGAGTCACGCTGCCCTCGTCTCCAAGGGATCCGTGATGGAATTGTAATATGTGTTTCATTTCTTGCAGGCCTTCGTGAGCGAGAAACATGAAGGAAATAAAGTCATCGCTTTTGAGCGAGCGGATCTCCTTTTTCTCTTCAATTTCCACCCGGAAAAGAGCTTTACTGATTACCGCGTGGGAACGCCTTCGCCAGGGAAATATCCTTTCTCGGAGATAACGCATGTTCCTATCAGTTAGATTTGCTGATAGTCTTTGGGATGAATGTGGGTCCTCCAGAGGTAAGAAAAGGCCCTCGACAGGCCTCGAGCCGGACTCTTTGGGTTCTTGTCCCCCTCCTAAATGTAGAGCCTTCGGCAGGGCTCCGGCCTTCCCTGATTCTTAGATTCTCCATTTGCAGAACCAGGTGAGGCTGGACGGCCCCCGAGGCTGCTGCTCTTGATGGCCGTTTTCAGTCAGCCACTGAGTCGCCCGTCTCTGCGGACGTCTCACTCTACCATTGGCAAAAGCGTCTCCAAGTCCACTGAGTGGCTTCCCCCCCCCCCCCCCCCTTGTATGGAGCAGGGCAGGAATCGATGGCGACGTCGTCCCGGCTCTGTGATCCTTCTCGGCCTCCCTCCCGAGTGGCAAAGCCAGGAAGAGCCGGCAGAAAGCGTGCTCGTGTTCGGTCTCTGCAGCCGGCTCCAGAGGCTCTCCCTCACGTGCTGGCACAGCGGAGAGCGGCGCAGCGCGGCTGCACAGGACCAGGCCTCCGGTCGCGCTTTCAGAAGGCCCCTGCGCGATTCTTCTGGGCTTGCCGTCATCTCCCGCAGCTCGCCCGTGGCCTCCTTCTCTCTTCACGTCCCCCTTCTGTGGTACGTACGGAGGCCCTGCTACTCTTCTTCCTGCCAAGGGGGCCCCTTGGAGGAAAGCGTCGCAGCGCCCAGGCCGATCCTGGAGCCAACGTCGCCTTCCCTCTCGTGGCGTCATGGACCTGCTCAGCTGCTCCCTTCACAACTGTCTGTGTTCACGGGTACCTTTTAAGGGCTCGAAGCGGATTTGAGCCCCCGGACGCCTTCCTGCTCCCCACCATTGACTCCTCATTCTCCTTCAGGAAGTCGTTAGGCTTGAGCCCGGCCGGAGCCAAAGGCAGGCCGCGGCTCTGGAGGGCCAGTTCCTGCCTGTCTCTTGCAATCCACGCTTCGCGCACGGAGGGGAGACAGAGCTCATTTCATCCTGTCCCGAACAGAGACCTGAATGTAGTATCGTGCCCCTGCTTGGCCCGCAGCGCAGGAGCACCCTGCCGGATGGAGAGATGCTCTGCCCAGGCGCATCGTGCCCGGACGGTCTCCGAGATGCCACGCCCCGTCCCTTGGCCACTAGGAGATGAGGGCGCTCTGGGCCTGCCCCACCCCCCTGCATTGGCCCCAAGCAAAGCTTGTACTGAAAGGACTATCTGTCTGACCCTGGTCCTTATCCAGAGCCCTTCTCTGGCTCATGCTACCGACGAAGACACGGAGGCTGGCGAGACAGCCAGTGTCTGAGGTCAGATTTGCACTCAAGTCTTTCTAGCATCAGTTCTGACTAGGCTGTGTCTACTCTCGCAGTACTGAACGTTGGAGCGCTATCGGCGTCTTCCAGTGGAGAGGGCTTGCAGGTAGGGCTGCCAGTCTGGGGGTTATTACGTTTATCCAGGCATATATAAGAGCCTTGAGCGAGGAATGTGAGGAAACGTGGAAGTAAAAGTGGGGAGACGTGGTTGGGTGGGGGCTGCCAGAGGAAGAACCAGCGACTCCAAAGAGCAGCTGGCGAGTGATCCGAGATGAGAAGTTGTCTGTGCCGGCCCCTCATTTGAGAAATTGACATGGAGGCCCCTGTTTGGTGAGCGGATTTGCCCGAACCAAACCGTCAGGAGTCATGGAGGATATTTCCAAATGGATAAGAAGGAAGTGAACGACTTAACCTATTGGTTCTGCTAATATTTGGGTTATCAGAAGGGTTCATAATATCTGTGCTACAAGAAGAGTAGGGCTGGTTCCCTTTAAGAAGAGAAGCGTGGGCGTTAACATAGTATACAGTTTTATTCTGTCCCAATGGTATCATAATATTCTCTCATTCTAGTTTTAAAAGTCCAGCCATCCTACATGCTTGACATTGAGTGATTTAGGCAAACGTTTTTACATCATTAAGACATAGTTTTATTCCTTCCCTAATTTCCTCATTCCCATTTTAAAATACTAGAGTTTTAGGAGACCTAAATGACATGAGTATGGAATGAGTTTTACAAGATTGGTTAGTCTTATTCTACTACTATAATAAATCTGACTTCAATCCCTCTGGCAGATTTTTGTGTATCTATCAGATATACCATCAGACTATTTTAAATCTTTGGATTTAAATTTAGATACTTTTGAGAATTATAATTTAAGATTTTTGCCCATAATTAGCTACTTACATGAATGAATCGAGCTAGATATGAACAAGAATCTTAAATTAGAATTCCCAATATTATCTAAATTTAACTCTAAAGATTTAAGATGTATAGGAGAAGAAGGGTAAAAAAATCAGTAGAGCTGAAGGAGAAGGAACTATGCAAGTATACCATGTGGAATCCACCATAGGTTAGAATGGATAAAAAGAAAGCTTGCCTACTTAAGAATTGGGTTTAGGGTCACTTTTGTTTCTTTTAAGGACAGCAAATAATGGCATTGTGAGGGTATGAACTTCTGTCTTCTTTATTTAAAAAATGAAGTGGCTGAGACATTAAAATGATGATACATGGATTAAAAAAATTCTTAAAAATGGTAAAGATTACTCAAAACTGAAAAATATTAAGTTTTCCAAGTTTTGAGAAAATTAATGCTCAGACTTTGTATAGTCATTAACAGATCTGAGCAAAAGCCATTGATAAACTTAATCTTCTTGAGTGGTCTTTTGTTACTGTGTGGAGTGAAATTCTGGGGAGGCTTGTACCCCCAAAATCACTCTAATGAGCAGGCAGGAAACTTGATGCTCGCAGAGTACATGTGGCTTTATTTGGAGGTGTGGGGTGTGGGGCATAGAGTAAAGAACACTGTCTGGGCCTAAACATCACCCTCACGGGTATAAAAATAATAATGAAAACTGTAAAAATAATAAAGCAATAAATTGATTATTGATTTATAAACTGATTTAGATACTCTGCTTGCTGTGCTTACAAAGTGTCTTCAGTTTATATCAATGAAGTAAAGCTCATAAGTGAACTTCTCTTCAGGGCCAGATGCAAGGATGCTAAAGAGACTCTTATTATATAAAAATAAAATAGTTATTGAAAATATAAGGATAAAAAAGGATTTCTAACTCCACCCAAATAAAACCCCTCGGTTCCACAAGGAACCTCTTACCGCTTCTCATGTTTCCACAGGCTCCACTGATCCTTCCTGATCTGACTAATCTAAAATTTTACTATTCTAAATAAACTAACACTATTATCCTTATCATTCTTAACTTCATTTCCAAGTCATAAAAGTAACAAAGGCTAGCTGGTTGAGCCTCAGCCAGAACCAAGTTAGGACTCTGAGCCTTGGCAGACTCAGAGTTCAAACCAAAGGCCAGGTTTTTCTTTGGTCTTCTCAGAGTTAAGACAGTCTATAAAAACAGCAATAGTGTTTCCCAAGTTGATAAAGGAAAACACTTAGCTCCTTCAGGCCTTTCCCTCCTTTCCTTCTACTTCAGACAGACAGAGACAGAGACAGAGACAGAGACAGAGACAGAGACAGAGACAGAGAGAGAACGTTACCCGCTCCCAAAACTGAGAGAGTCTGACTTTGCCAACTGTCACACCCAGAGGGCCTCTGTCACAGGAAAACCATTAGATTTGAAACCGATCCTCGGCCTCAGCTCTGTTTGAAACGCTTTCTCAAGCCAGCTTCTCTACTTCCTTGTTATCATCCTTACCCAGGGTGAGGGGGCAAGGGCAGAGGGGAGGCAACACTGCCTAGGTAGGAGCAGTATGCTCACGAGGTGGGGGCCAGGGCATAGCCAGGATCCTGACAAGGTGGGGGGATAGGGAGAGAGATTGTGTGTGTGGCTCCACAGTGGGGATCTCAGAGACAGGAGGCATTGCTGCCTAGGTTGGCTGAGATTTCATAGGGACCCCACACAGCGCTCTCTCTACTTTCCCATCGTGTGTATCTTATTCTACCTTCCTTCTTCTGCCCTCCTTACTCTTCCCACCACTTCAGGTTTGCACTGTTTTAGTGGACACTCTTGGACACGTTTCTCAGGCTATGGCGTTGCTACGTTGGGCACTTAGGCTGAGCCGAGATTATGACTTGTGAGTGGTGAGATTTCTCTCCTAGGATCACCTCTAAACTTCTTCCCGTAGGATATATACATGCAGATATGCACGAACTGCTTAGGGGGGGCGTTTCTTTTATTCTTCAAGAAGAAGAGCTTGATATCTTTTAGGGGAGGGCTCCTAGCTTCACTATTTTTCTATAGGAAGTTGCCAGGCTATGATGACTAATACTGATCAATCTATATTGGGGAATAATGCACAACATTTTATTCCACACATTACCAAATACTTTATCAGAGAAGAAAGAAAAATGATCACAGAGTCACCATTTGAATGGACAAGGAAAATGCTTTGAATTTATGAAGCAGTGAAATTCCTTCTTTGGTTTGTATAAATTTTTTAAGATTATTCCCTTCAATTGAGATGTATCTAAAATACTTAACTTCTTAAGTTATCATCGTCTAGGAAAGTTCTTGCTTAGCTATAGCATGAAAGTGCTTGGATATTGCATTGATTTTTCAATTAAGAGGAGAGAAGATATTCTGAAAAGCACAAACTACACGTCATAGATTGAGTGAGAAGTTATAATTATAACCGAAAACGAACTCCAGAGAACAGTATGAGAAAAAAGGAAAAGAAAGAATACCAAATTTGGATCTGACACTTATTTAAAGGTTAATGGAAAGATTTTTAAACATGAAAGAAATGAAGACCAAGGAACTGAATTAGTAGAAAAATATGAAAGGTGCAGGGGGACTCACCCAGAACACTGAGAATTCCCTAGGTGCTGTGTGCTAGTTTTTGATAGATTCATATCGCAATTGGCCTTGAAAAAGCTGAAGTTGCAATCCATTTGACTTTAAAACATATACATGTTAAAAATGTGCCATTAATGGTGTTTAGAATCTTATCAGCAAAAAGGCAACCAGAAATGAAATGGAAACAAGGATGCCAAAGGAGGAGTTGGCCAAGGCAAATATGCAACTAAAAATACAATAGGAAAGAAATAGAATAGGTCCTGTGAACCCAAGGTTTTTCTGATCCTGCTTAGTTGTCTTGGCTTGGGCTCTGCAAAGCTTTTCTAATAGTGATCATTTATTCTTTTTAGACTTTTAACACTTTTCTGTTTTTTCTTTTCTTTTTTATTGTATTTTCTTTTTTACTTAGATGTATGCACTTAGCAGTTATTTATATGAATTAGGGCTCAAATAATGCTTTACCAGAAACTAAATCTAATTGAATTCACTAAGAATATGTAGGTAATATTGTGAAAGGGGAAAAATATTCATGGTTGAAATTGTGATTCCAGAAGAAGTATATAATGTTTTTTTTTTCTTTGATGGAGTTATTTTGACCTCCTTTGAAGACTAGGCAGAAAAATGAGATATTTTTAAGAATTCTATATAAATCATGCTTTTTAAAATTTAGAAATTACTTTATCAAATTAGCAATTTAATTGTTTGGATCCGGTGTCTTAGAATTCTTTTGGATGTGTGTGCATCAACAAAATTAAGTAAAATGGTAAAAGAAAAAAAAGTAAATCTTTGATAATATTTGAGAAACCACAAGTCAAATGGTTTATATTGGGGCAGTTAAAATCTCATAACCATCTGTTCAAACAAAAATTCAAATAGTCAAAAATATTGATTAAAACTTTTGTTAGCGCTTTTTCAAAACAAAGCCACATTGCAAACCTGTTGTCATTTGTAAATTGTTATAATTTTAGTGACATTTTTACTTTAACATGCCTAATAGTTAACTAATCATTTATACAAAAGAACACTGTCATCTATTAATGACTGTGATATATAATTACAGTATCTTCGTTGGTTTCATTAGTTCATGCTTGTTCAAAAATATTCTAATCATGACATCTAATAGGAATCAGGGTTTATTTCAGTCTCAAATCAAAGTTCATATTCTAAACCCTTTGCAAATGAAATAAGGTCCTCCTTGACTATAATGGAAATATACTTTTGTTCTGTCTTTAATTAAAACGTGTAGTTGTCATTTAAAATTTTAATGAAGACAGCATTCATAAACAGTTCTCATTTAGCACTTAAATAAAGATGCAGATTTCTTTTTAAAAAAGTTTTTATGTAAACTACACATTTTAAAATGATACATTTTTCTTAAGGACATTTGAATTAATGGCATTTTTAAAAATACATTTTTTCATCCATAGTATAAGATTTAAATTAAATAATTTTCATGTTTCTCCATAAATGTTCCTCATCTATACTGTAAGAAATGGGATTTTTTAATGGCTGGATTAACAAATAAACTTAATTAATCTTACTAAAATTAATTTAGTCATAAACATCACATTACTATAAATAGTTTTTTAAAGAACCATTAAATATGTCAAAGCTTTAGGCAGCATTGCTGAATTATTAAATTTAATGTATACTGTAGAACATAGAAGCAAAGAGTGAAATGCCTAAGGGACACATTCCCCTACATTCATAAAATATACAACAACTTATCAACAGTCTTTGCTAGTGCTAGGTTTGGAAAGAGACCAGAGAGAGCAACTAAAAGTCATTGTTTATGCTCCTCTCTGTGGTTCATGACAATAAACAGGGGTAATTTAGACATATTTATAAAATAAAGGGAAAAATCTTCATGAGATGGTGTAGAACTATAACAATGTATTCTCATTGGTAATAAATAAAATACCAAGTTAGGTAACATAAAAATGAAAAGCTTCTGTTAGACTGTACTCTCTCCAAAGTTCCTATTGTGTTTTTCTTTTTAAAAAAATTCAATTAAAAACATTCAGATCTATATTTTCTCTCTCCTATTTCCCCCACCATTTAAAAAGCAAGAAAAACAAAAGCTGTTACGATTATGTACATTTAGACAAAACAAATTCTCATATTGGGTATATCCAGTTGAACTGCAAATTCATCATATCTGTCTGGGAATGGGTAGCATGTTTCATCATGAGTCCTCTGGAACTTTGATTGCTGAATGTATTGATCAGTATTTCTAAGTCTTTCAAAATTGTTTTTCTTTACATTATTATTCTTATTTTCTAAATTGTTCTCCTGGTTCTTTTCACTTCACTTTGCATCAGTTCATACAAGTCTTCCTGGTCTTTTTCTGAAACCAACCCCTTCATCATTTCTTGCGAACAATAGTATTCCATTTCATTCATATACTCTAACTTTTTCAGTCGTTCCTTAATTAATGGGTTACTCTCTGAGCTTCCAATTATTTGCCACCACAAAAAGAGCATCTCTTTTCTGACTTTTATACATTATTACATAGAGAATATATTGAAGTCATTGAAATATTTTACTTAACAATATTCTTTGCATTTGTTCTGTATTCATTTCTGTATTCATTTTTCTTCTAAGGTTTCTTTCATCCTAACAAATTACCGCAGTCATATAAATATATAAGTAAAATACATTAAGGATTCATCCCTAAGTCAGAGACTTTACTGAACTACATCAGTTTCCAGGTGCACACTCTACCTTTTGGAAGAGGTCCAGGTATCCTTGTCTTTCAGTCAGAGTTTTTAACCTTTTACTTTTTTATTTTAATTTAGCTATCTCTTTTTCTCATTAAGCCTCCCACAAGACCTCTTTCCCTTACCCTCCCAACTGAGGATCTTGCTTCATATATTACTGAAAAAAAAATGAAGCCATTTGCTGAAAGCTCTCTTTTCTTTCATCTCACATTTCCTCCTTTACTGTAATTTCTGATGAAGAGTTAGACCTTCTTGCTAAAAGTAATCTCTCTACATGCAACCTTAATCCCAGTCCTCCCAAATAAAATTTCCCCCCGTAGCATGTCACCTCCCTTCACTAAATTTCAATCTCTTCCTTATATACAGATTCTTTCCCAGGGGAAACAGATGGTCAGTGGTGTCACATGCTGAAGAGTGGTTGTAGCTCTCTCAGAGGGGAGAGAAGCTTCAAGGTAGGAAGATAGAGACAGGATAGAAGTTTTAGATACCATGAGGGGGATGACGGAGTCGAAGTAGAGATATGAGGTGGCAGGAATGAGTCTTTATTAATTATCAATGAGCCACAGCCAAGCTCTGATCAAAGGACCATTCCGAAGGCTTTTACCAGTACAATACAGGTCAGAGAGATGAACAGAGAAAGATTAAAGATGGAGCTTGGCCAGAGGCCAAGCTCCTGCAAGGACAGCCATCAGGTAGCCTGAAAGAGAAGGAGAGAGCGAGGCGGAGCTTGCTGGGCTACTTATACACTTTGCTACGTAGTACATAGGGATGACCCTAGGGATGTCATTGGTTAATGACAAGGCGTAGGTGTGGTTTCTCTTAACCAGGCGAGAACAAAGAAACCTGTTTTCCTGCCTAACCTGGGAGAAACTGGGGTCAAGGGTCAGAGGCCTTCCCAGCCATGTGCAATACTGAGCATGCTCAAGACTGAGCATGCTCTCTTTTAAGGCCATCTGCACATACCAACTGTTCCCCTTGCCCATAGCTAGGGTGGACTGCTACAGTGGTCAAGAAGGATTAAAGTTGAGAAACAGGCATTAGATATATTGATTAAGACATTATTAGCAACTTTGGTAAGAGGTGTTTCAGTTGAATGATGAGGTAAGAAGCCAGATAAAAGATGGAGAGGCTTTTTCCACAAAGTTTAACTGCTAGGATCTGATGAGAGTTGTTAAAGATGGGGGGTGGGGGAGGAGAATATTAAACGTGTTCTCCAGGTTTTTATGACTGCTTACTCTTGATTCCTCCCACCTCTCTGACCAGTCTTTCTGAGTTTTATTTGCTAGATCTTCATTTATGTCTTAGAATAAACTGTGTGTCCACTTAGGTTCTGTCCTGAATTCTCCTTTTCTTTCCTTATATTATCTGACTTGGTATTCTCATCAGTTCTCATGGGTTCATTTATTCTCTCTATTCTGGGTTTGAGATTTTTTTATGTTCAGCCCTAATTAACTTTTTTCTTGTATTCATGATTAGAGTAATTAGAAGAATTATTCACAGGTAGAGGTTGAGGTACTAAGTCATTTAAGATGATATGCAAAAAAAGAAAAGGGGGGAATAGAAGATGGCACCAAGAGAAACTTGAAAGAATGAGAAAAATAGGATAATCTGTACCACATAAAGAGGCACATAGGAGGGAGAGGGGAAGAATCCTATTAGAAGAAGGAAAGGAAGAGTTCTAATAGGTAATGCTTAAACCTTACTCTCAGTGGAATTAACTCTGAGGAAAAGGCATCTAGATCCATTGGGATATTGAAATCTATCTTGCCCTACATGAAAGTTGGGAGACAAAAACCAAGGTGGGGAATGGGATAGGGAGTACAAAAAAGGAGGGAAAGATGGGGGGAGGGAATTTAATAGACCCTAAAGAAAAATAAGAGGGGAATAAGAAGGGAGGAGTCGGAAAGGGAAGTAAAACAAGGGTGGGGATTAGAGGGACTGATTAAAAGCAAACCACTGGCATAGAAGGAGATAACAAAAGAAGAAAGGGCTGGACTAGGAGAGAAAATAAAAATGATGGGGTATACATGGGTGGTAATCATAGTTCTGAATGGGTTTGGGGTAAACTCACCCATAAAATGGAAGCAAATAGAGTGGATTAGAAACCAAAATCCAACCAAATGTTGTCTACAAGAAACTTACATGTGACAGGTAGACACACACAGGGTAAAGGTAAAAGGCTGGAGCACAATCTATTGGGCATCAACTGAAAAAGAAGGCAGGAGTGGCAATCATGATATCTGACAAAGCTAAAGTAAAAATAGATCTGATTTAAAAAGATAGGGAAGGTAATGACATTCTGATAAACGGCAGGATAGACAATAAAGAAAATCAATACTCAACATGTGTGTACCAAATGGTATAGCACCCAAATTTTTATAGCAGAAACTATTGGATTCTTTGATGGCTTGTTCAGTTTCGTTTTCTGATATGGGATTATCTAAGTACTCTATTTCTCCTTTTGTTAATCTAGGCAATTCATATTTTTGTCAATATTCCTCCATGACACCTAGAGTGCCATATTTATCACCATATAATTGGGCCATGTTGTGGAGGTGTGCTTGTGGGTCCACATGGGGAGCTAGGAAGGTCCTCATCGGTCCTCTAAAGCAACCCTACGATTGTACAAATGAGCAGACTGAGTCCCACAAACGTTATTCCTTGGACACGGCGGCCTGGGAAAGCCACGATTCACTCCCACTCCTCGCCTCCAGATGCTGTGTGCGCTTGTTTAGTCCTGTCGTTCCACTTAAGCTAGAAACACGCCTGTGAGAGGTGCTCTAAGGACGTGTCCTTCGATGCCTGTTGCTCAGGTGTGTGTGTAACAGGTAGCCGTTGAATTCTTTGGAAATCGAGTAAAACAGGCTCTCAGATAGGCCGACAAGTGGAGGGATAGGAGGCCCTCGAGGCAAGGCAGTTTGGGTTTTGTCTTGGTATCTTCCCGTCCTGTGTGGAGTGCACGTCATCCTTAAAATGGCGAGTGGCCTTACTGTAGCGGCCAGATGTTACGGGCAGTTACTTCATCTTCTCCCATCAGCCTTGTGAGCATCTTCTACAGGGCTCTGTGAGAAGGACGGTCTGTGAGGCTCAGTGACTTCCCCGGGGCCAGGCTGCTGTCGCAGAGGCCGTTTGCCCTCAGGTTCTTCGGGCTTCCAAATGAATGTCCGGCACGCCTGGCTGCCCCTGAGAGATGGAGGTGACACCGAGTAGAGGGTGGCCGGGGAGGGCATTCATGTTACTATGAATTCCTTAATACAGTCTACATTCAAAATTGTCCTGGACACTGACGAGGGGAGGTACGGAGGACACCAGAGGCTGGACCATAACACCGACTTCATTTCTGAGCCCTTTGGACATCATGGCCGGCCCTGCTCTCTTTTGGTAAGTGTTCTTTTCGCAAGTGTCCGTCAGAGGGATGGCGAAGGGGCCAGCAACCACAACGAGCTGGTTTGGCATGTGACGCGTTGAAGATTTAGTCCCGGGAAGGGGTCGTATTTTCTTAGCATGCAGTATTTGGGAGTAAAGTATTAACTTGTGGACACGTCCTGCTTCGTGTGGCTGTCCTAGGGAGCCATAAACGAGTCCCTCCGTCCTTCTGACGGTCCGTCTGTTAGCTCGGAAACAACCCAGAAGGACTGGAGTCGGAGGAGCCACTTAGGAACAGGGACGAGGTTTCAGTATTTGGTCGTCACAGTCAGACCCCGGAGGACACACCACCAGAGGCTTTCTGCCAAAAGGAAAGGAAATCGGGAGTCCCTGTGGTCTTGGATCATTCAAGGTTTGTGAAACTCTGCGGCCAGCCACCAGGGCGTGAAGGAGCGTCAGCCGCAGCAAATCACAGGCAAAGGTCAGACGAAGAATCCGGGCTTCGTGAGAGGAAAACCTTCATCCAAAAGCCGTCAAAAGAAAAAAGATGTTTAACATTCAAAGCAAAACAGGGGTGCTTGGCCTGGGATTTCTCGAAAGGAAGGGTAAACTGAGTCGTCCAGAAACCCACGTTGGCCCGTGTAAGTAGCAGCTCCCTAACATTGTTTATGCTAATACCGTTTTTCTCCACAACCTGTAAAATGTGGAATTATTTGACAGCGTATGACGTGAGCCTCTGTTAAGTGTGCATAAACTTGAGTTCCCTATTCTGCTCCGCCACTTCCTCAAACGACTCTTTTTACATGTGGATAATACGTATGTCGGGTGTTCTGGGGTTGGGAAGGACGTGGATAATCATGTAAACTTCTGGGATAAAAGCCGAGAACAGCTTCACTGGCGTGTCCTTCTGCCCTCGCGTCTAAACCTCCGTGCTCTCTGCTCCTCTTCTAGCGGACAAGGTTCGTCGTTTTCGAATGAAGAGCCTAAAAGCGTCTGCTTGTCCTTGGTGACCAGACGACGGCCGCTCTCGGCTTCCGGAGGCCTTTCCTCTGTGATTAGGGACAGGGAGGCCCTTTTGTCATTCTGAAGACTTTGGTTTGTGAGTCCCCATCATTGCTGTGGGACTGAGGGCTCCCTCCGCAGCTGTGAAAGCTTCGTTCCCTTCTCACCCTCCCACCCGCTCCCCGGCCCAATTCCAGCCCAGATCACCCGTGCAGCGACCGTGAGAGACCGAGATTGGCCATGACGAATGAGGCTGAATCCTGGGAAAGTATTAGAACGTCAAGATGGCTTTGAGATGACCGTCGGACGGCCCTGCGTGGATGGCCGAGTCAGACAAAAACGAAACTCTCGATTCTCCAAGAGCCTCCAGGCGGCCACATCGTGGCCTGACAGAAACTCTGGAACTGGCGCTGCGCTCAGAGTAGAAATGGGGACGTCCAGGGAAGCGGCGGAACAAAGCCTGCAATCCCAAAACCCCGCCCGAAAGGGCTTGGGGACCGGCCGTAAAAGGATCTCCGCTGACTGCAAACTAAGCACTTCCACTCCATCTAAACACCACCGAAGCACCTGTCAGCCCCGAGAATTCCCGTCCTTAGCGCTCTCACGGACGTCCGACGCAGAGTTCTGTACTTTTGACTTGGGGTTCAGCAATACGGCCGGCTTATGCCAGCGGCTCTCCCCAAACTTCCTCCGATCTCTTTGCCTCCAACTTACTGATCCGCCAAAACTCAGCAGTTATGACGTTGGCCGGCCATGTTAGGAAACAGAAGGGATCCGGGTGGAGCCAAACCAAGGCAGAGACCCCGTGAGAGCCGAAATCTAGCGGCAGCACAAAATCTGCCTTGCCAGAAAGGTGAGCGGAAGCTCAGCGGGCCGGATCGCTTTCACTGCAAAGACCTGGTCCAGGTGAACCTCATTTCACTCTCTCTGAGGGAGCCAGAAAAGAAGAGCGGCAGAATACTGACTAAGGGCGAAGAAGAGCTGAAAGCCCAACACACTGAAGCCTATATAGAAACAGATGGACGAGCCTAGATAATTGTACAGAAAGAAGTGATTAGACTTCTGGAGCTGGAAGGGACCTCTGAGCTTCACGGAAGTGAAGGGACTTGCCCAAAGTCACCAAGACAGGAAGCGACCAAGGCAGGGCTAGAACCTGGGTCTTTGACACAGAATCAAGCTTTCTCCACTGTACCACGCCTCAAAAAGAAATCCAGACAAATAAATATCATTATGTGATGAAAACAATGATGCTACCTGGTGGAGTCACTCAGAGTTAATGAACAAACTACTGATGACAGACCTGTGGACACCCAGGAGGTCATGGAACAATAGGAAGATAGTCTAGACCGATTCAAAGTTGAAGTCTCGGGAAGAAATTCGCAGTGGATTTAGGTTAGAAAATACGTTTTTGAAAAGAGAATTGAAGAATAAATAAGAAAGCAGGAACATGCAAATGTATGATGGATGATCATCCCAAAGAAGCAGAAGCTGTGAGACAGAATACAAACTTGGAATACAAAGTGTAAACGTGGAGAAAAGTTAGAAGAGATAAAAAAAAATAAGCCACTGGATTTAAAAAGTGTACGTTCTGTGCAAATCAATGGGATTTAAAAAACAGGATGCACGTGGAGCTTAAGGATCCTAGAAATCTGAGAAGAATCAGAATATTATAATACAGGAAACAATATGACAAAGTGACCAAACTTTTGAATAGCACCCTACCCCCAAAAAGCAGTGATTGAAAGCATCTATAGTTCTTCGCCAGAAGGAACAACAAAAACGGAAATGAAAACTAAATTCAGACTTTAAACTTCAAGACATGAAGTTGTTGTGGGAGAGGAAAATAGCCTAGTGACTTCCCTTCCCCTTGCCCTCACAATATATTTGTTCTGGGGCTTAGGAGTCTTTGACCCTTTTTGGTGTCATGCAGCTTTTTGGCAATCTAGTGAAACCTATGGACTCCTCAAAATAATGTTTTTAAATATACAAACATGGTCTATATTTCATTGCAAAGGAAATCAGTGATATTGGAATAATGATTAAATGAATAAATATTTTTTCCTCTCCAAGTCTGGGGAGCCCCTCAAGTCTCTCCTCAAGACCTCAGGCTAAGAATCCAGGGTTTATTAAATTGACAGCAAAATGGGTGTGCTTTGGGCTTTTTCTTTTTAAATATTCTAAGTCTTTTCTTTTCTCTCTTAGGTTTTAATCCCCTGAAAACTTATTGATTGCATTAATTGTACAAGAGGTTGAAAAGCCAATTCATTGCATTCATTTAAGGTGTTTATTAAACATATGAATATACTCAGGTAAGTCCTAGGGATACATACCTAAGCAAGAAAGTGCCTTCCCTCCAGGAGCTCCCATTCGAATGGGAGCTTTCACCCACAAATCAGGCCCAAAGGTCTCATTATCCTTAGCAGGGTGCCGTTTCTTTGATGGTATCCATTTCTGTGGTTGAACCATCTAACAGTGCTAAAGACTTCGGTGTGGAGAACTTTCTTTTCCTGGATCTTAAGAAGTTATGGCGGCTCAGGAAGTAGAACCGGGAACCTTTGAAAAAGTAGTTGACAGGTTGTGTCTTCACAGGTTTTCTGGCTGATGGCTGAGGTCTGGCTAGAAATGGGCGCATGGTCTGGGGGGCACTACTGTTGGCAGGACTCGAATTCTGGATCTGGAAGGTCTCTATTTTAGATCTGAAGGGGCTCCTGGTCAAGGAGGTGGCAGAACTGAATGAAATCCGATGAGAAGCTCATCCCCTTAATAAGCATCGCATCTGCATCTTCCCTTTCGGAAGACTCTGAGGTGTCATCAGCATTTGGAGACAAGCAGGAAGAAGTTGGTCGTGTGGCGTAGAAGCGAAAGGTGCGAAGAAGCCCTCCCCGGAGCAGGGGCCGCATTGCTCCAGTGGCCTGCGTTGTGCCACCTTTTCGGGCGGAGAGAAGTCAAAGGGACCGACAGCGGGAGGCGTTTGATGCCGGCCTTTGGAGCCACTGGGGACGGAGATGTGTGTCTGAAGGTGCCTCTTCATGGTCCACTTCCTGGGCCCTTTATTGCCCCCATTTGAGTCCAAGTAAGCCATCCTTAGCAGCAGCAACAGAAGGTGCTTCCTTTGAATACAGCAGCGGGAAAGGAGCCTGTCCGGGAGGGGCGGAGCCTGGTGAGGCAGAGACCGGACAAAGACAGTGTGTGCCCGAGGGAACGGCTCGCCTTTAACGGCTCCAGGTGGGAGGAGCCCCGGGGCTGGGGAGGGACTTCAGAGTAGCTTTTCCCCTCCTCCACAAGGTAGCTGCGGACCCAGCCGATCCCCTGAGCATGCCCGCCTCCTGCTGCTTTCCTCACACTTGGGCCGTCCGTCCTGATGGCGAGCCTTGCAGACGCTTCTACTGCGTCCGAAAGCGACCAGCTTCGCTTCTCCACTTCGGTGGCGTTGCAGGCGCGCTAATGAGTGCGGCCTCGCGGAGAATGTCATGTGCCGGCTCGGGGATCCGCAGGGTCTGCTGCCGACCAGCAGGGCTGGCCTTGGTGGCTGCGGCACCAGCCGGTACAGGCCCTCCATTCTTGTTTTCCGTTGGTCCCAAACGTACGCCAGGGCTGGAGGGCCCGTGTATGCTGTGCACCTTCCCTGGGGCCGCGCTGCCCCGATCCGTGTCTGTTCACAGAAGGCCCGCCGCAGAGCCGGAGCGGCTTGCAAAGCAGCAGTGCTGGTTAGCGTGCGCATCTCGGAGCTCCAGCTGCAGCGCCAGCCTTAGTGAGGGACTGACGTGCCGGGGAGAGCCCTTCTTCGGCCTACCTGGACTCTAGAGCAGCCCAGAACGGGAGCCAGCGGCCTTATGAAGGAGTCCAGAAGTTCCCGGGTGCATCACCGCCCCATTGCTGTGGTGACAACAGGAGGCCTGCGGAATGAAAATGTGAGCAGTCATGGGATCACCAGGAACCATCGCGCTATTGTCCTAGCCACACAATTCCGTGAATGACCCCCATTTAACATTATGGGGCTCTGGCAGAGCCCGCGTGCAGGGATCTCTGATGAGCCACTGGATAGAGTTGTTGATTGTTTGTAGCCGAGTACTGAAGTTCTGTGTGAACAAAAACCTGATCCCGAGGCCCCCTTGACAGAAAACCAACAATGAACAGAGTGCTTTAAGCTTGTTCTTATCCCCTTTGCTGCGGTAAAATCTTAGGGACATCATTTTATCCTGGTACCCAGTCGGAGGGTTCCCCGTCCCTGGCAAGGTTACAAACGGCAGCATTTCATCTGCGTGAGGCTTCCTCCCTCCCCAGCCGCACCCTCATTCCATGTCCTGTGGGCTGCTGGTTTCAGTCTCATCTATTGGACTGAACAAACTTCCCAGTGCCTGATCCCTGAAAACAGGTTGCAGTTTCAAAAGAAAACTCCATTCTATTGCATCCTTTCAAAGCTTTAACCCCGGGTCTATAAATGTAGTTGATGCCCTCTTACCCATTTTCCTCCTTTCTGTTGCTAATGTGTGATATAAACTCAGTGATGAGGCTTGAGCCTTGCTGTACCTAAAACATTCAGTGATCCACTTTCTTATGACCAGCGCGACTAGAATCATGGGCCAAGAAGTTAAGCAATTGCCTAAAGTCACAAGTTCTTTATCTAGAACAGGAACCTCTCTCAGTCTTGGTTCCTTTGTTTAACACGGAACAAGATGGGTTTTGCTGCCCTTGTATGTTCCCTTAGAACTACCTCAAGTCAAAGCATACTTCACTGTCTCATCAGTTGTGTATGGTTTATGCCACTTGGGTTAAAAGAAGTCACTGCTAGGCCAGGTAAAGAACCCCCCAAAATGGTGCCTTTTGATCCGCTAGATCCGCAGTGACCTGTTGGGCAGAGGCTGCGTAACAAACACTTGCACAGTTGAATCTGGTTCTGGCTCTTCCCATCCCTAACATAGATCAGGAGTCACAGACTTCTTCTAGTCCCGGATATTGTTTGTGGTGGTGCTGCTCTGGACACAGATCCTCGTAGCCCAGAGGATGCTTTCCTGAGTTTACAGTTGAGTCTAGACCTCTGAGCCACACTGAATGGCACACTCACTTCCCTCATGACTTCTATCCAGTGGCCAAGCCCGACCTCTCGATGTCGCAGAATCTCAGCGCTGGCAGCAGCTTCAGAAAGCCTCCCTCTCCACCTGGGCAGTGTAACAAATAAAATGACATCATAAGGTTGCTCGAAGCTTGATTACGTCCAAGTAGTGAGAGTAAAGAGAGGCAAACGTAGGAAAGAGGTGGAGAGGTGCCCAGCTAAGGACCCGGATTGCCCTTCGGATGGATCGAAGCTCTCCAGCAGCCAAAGCTCCTTGAGGTCCAATCTCTAGTTAGAAGAGCGAGCCCGCGAGCCTCTGGCTTGCCTTCATAAGCAGTTCTCTCCACCCACGAACCGGAGCTTCCCATCCTTTCTCTGGTCTGTCCCTGCACATCTGAGGGGTAAATGCTGCTTGATGACATCAGAACAAAGGGAAGGGAAGTCCCTGCTCACAGTCCCCCCCTGTGACTATTGGGAGAGGGCTGTTGAAATCTCCCCAGTGGAAGGTTTGGGGAGATTAACCTGCCTTGTCTCCCCAGAGGGAATTCCCTTCTCACCATAGGAAACCCCTCTGCAATGTCTGCAATGTTTACATTCTGCCTCTGCTTGTAAATGACTGGAAGGAATAATACTTTTATTCCTAAAACAGCTTTTTCTGCTTTTCAAACTTAAATTTTGCAACTTCCATTCATTATGCCTCCCTGTGAAAAACAGAACAATTAAAATCCTTTTCTAGGATCACCCTTCCCTGGGGGCAGCTGGGTGGCTCAGGGGATTGAGAACCAAACCTAGAGATGGGAAGTCCTAGGTTCAAATCTGGCCTCAGGCACTTCCCAGCTGGGTGACCCTGGGCAAGTCACTTAACCCCCATGGCCTAGCCTTTACCATCCTTCTGCCTTGGAACCAGTACGTAGTATTGATTCCAAGGTGGAGGGCAGGGGTTTAAAAAAAAGTAGCCCCTCACATTCTTGACGGCAGCTATTTTGTCTCTCCTAAGTGTGCCCTTTTCTGAGCTAAAGTCCTTCAACTGATTCTCATATGCCATAAATGAAAGATCTTTCATCCTGGTCATCCTACTAAAGACCTACAAAAATAAAATGGATGTGGTGATGTTTGTAAATATTTTATTTTCAAATTAATTTTAAAAAATGAATTCCAGTGATGAGAGAAGATTGGGAGTGAGTATGGCAGGACTTGCTGAATTTTATTTCAGTCAGCAATTTGAAGGTAAGGAAATTCGAGTGGAATTTACTAGATTAGTGAGCCTAAATTCTAAAGAAAATATAAAAAAGGTCCTTCTAAGGTTGATTTCTGTAAATGGCAAATACACTTGTATTTGCTAATGTGCTCAAAAGACAGTTATGTAGCTAGCCTACTTCTGTTGAATTGGTAAGTAATGTTCTCTGTTCCGGGTCTGGCAAAGATGCAGCTCTATCACATTGGGGCTATTACAGCCTTCCGCTTTTTCCCCCTAAATCGAGCTCATCATCATGCTTATCCTGGACAGGGAAGAACCCAGGGTAGGAACCATAAAAATGAGAATAGTTCGAATAGGCTTGTCTGTCCACGGAAAAGTACAACTCATTGAAAATCCTGGCTTTTCTTTCAAAATATTAGCAACATACAATTTTGCAGAACATAAAAATATTTCATGTAGAATTTCTACACTAAATAGACTGAAAACCAGGTCATAATTTTTCGCTTTTCTCAAAATGGTCAGCCTTACCACATAGCTGCCTCGTTACCACAGATACTTTTTAAAAGCTTTTCCAAAAAATAACTTAAAAAATATGCCACTAATTGAAAATTAGGTGGCAATGATTACACAGTCATTTGAAATGTATAGTGCGTGTTTCCCCCAAATCTACCCGGCACAGATCTGTTTTAGTCCTATGCCAGATAGTCAAATCAATTCTGTTTTGTTTTGCCTCTTTCAAGGAGGTGAATTGTTAGAAGCTCCAAATCACAAAAACTTTAGGGAAAGACTTGGTGCTATAGGGATATGCTGAATGTCATTGAATAAACGTCAGCTGCTCTGTTCTCTTTCCTTAAAACTTGTATTTAATGGGTTTTGCCCCAAACTTAAAGGAACATCAGACAAATTGGGCATTTCCACAGACATAGTAGGAAAGAGAAAGAAAGCTGTACGGGAAACTACAGAACTCTTACTCTTACTGCTTTCTAGCCTCAATGCTGTTCTCTAATGTTTACTTTTAAAAGAAAAAATAGCTCAATGGCCCTTTTCAACGTTCTGCTTTTGCTGTTGCTGACATTTTATCGGTAGCTGCCTCACCCTACCACTCACTCTACCTGCCACTGGAAGAACAAAAGCAAGGCTCTTACAGCAAGTGTGTCTGACCAGACAAAACAAATTCCCTCTTTGCCAGCGTGCAGAAAAGTGGCGGTGCCTCGTCCCCGGCCGGAGTCCATCCTCTCTGTTTCCGGAGGTAGAGGAGCATTCCTAGTCCTGAGTTCTCTGGAACCAGTTGGGCCATTTTAGCTGGTCTCTGAATTCCTTGTTTTCTTTTTATCTTGCCTTCTGGTTCCGGATTATGGAAGACTAAAGCTCTCCTGTGTTGAAATTAGGAGAAAATCCCTACCATTAGGAAAAGCCCAAAATGAGGACGAAACAAGATTTTGTCACAGAAAAGTCAGGTTCCCGCTAGTTAACGAGGCATTTGCCATGAGTGAACTGCGGTGCATGTTCTGTTCTAGAGACCGCGATGCTGGCTGCCTCTCAGTGCCCCCAGTAAGACTCCAAACGTTTGAGGAATGACCCAGCTACACTGATAAGCGGGTAAAATGCCAATAAAATCACCCATTTGGCCCTCCAAAATGCTGCTAGTAAAGAATTGAGTAGTGCGCATCCCGTGCAGACGAAGTAGGTAGAATGCTGGACTGGAGACAGGAAGATCGAACTTCTAATCTGCTCCTCGACAGTTCGTAATGTGCGACTGAGCCCCAGGCAGCCACAAAGTCAAAGCAGAGCTCCAGAGGCGGACGTGCTCAGTGGCACGGAGGCCGTTTGGAGCAGTAAATGTCAGCGAGCTTCGTGGGAAAGGCTGACGTGTTGGTGAAAGTGTGCTGACTTCATGAGGTGAAGTTTGGGACTAATTAGAAAACTGCCTTGGGGTGGCGCCTGCAGTTAAGGTGGGAAGCTCACGCGATCCCTGGGACGGCATTGGCAGCTCCAACTCGTCCCTAGGAGCCGTGTTCCTAAGTGACGCCCTCGGGAGGCCACAAGCGTTTCCCCGCATGCTTTGTCCCATCGCCCCGGTTAGCTAGTGAGCCGGCAGCACAGGCTGGAGCGAGCTCGAATTCACCCGCTAGTGCTCAGACCGCGATAGCGCGTTTGCCACTTGTCTCTTCGCGCCTTACGTGCTCTGAGTGATCGCAGCGCCCTCTCGTGGCCATCGGGGCGAGGGGCAAAGCCTGGAAAGTGCCGGGTACCGCCTCCCTCGCTCTGAGGGCGGGGTTTCCCACAGGGCTCCTCAGGACAGAGAGCCGCGGGAAGCCGGGGCGAGTCCTGCCGGCACACGGATTCCTTGACGTGTCGGGGCCAACCCTCCTGTCGAATGGCTTCCGTCAGCTCTGGTGAGGAGATTCTGCTGACTGTTTCTTTCTCGCTTTAAACCTAGGTGTACCTGCCCAGCCGAGTGGGCCTGGTGCTTCAGAACGTGGATCTGCCCAACTGAAGCCGAGGCCCGCCTGGCCCGGAGTGCCCTCGGTGTCCCGTCAGAGACTTTCAGGAGAAGGTTCAGTCATGCTCCCAAGGCTTCACTGTCGGTACGGAATATTGCAAGGGACCCTGGGCCGCCGAGCCCCTTCCGGGCCGCGTCGGTGCCAGCGTAGAGAGAATCCTCCGCTTTCTAGTGTGCAGAGCGCCGCAGGGCGGACGTTCTCAAGCTACGCGTGGCACGGCGAAAGTCAAGTCATAGTGACGTCATTCTTGGTGTTTCCGGCTCGCTGCACTCCCGCCGCCCTGATCCTTCCTTAACGTGATGAGTGAGCAGAATTGCTTAAAGTCGAATAGCGGCTTATTGACGTGTTTTCTTTTGCGTTTGGCGGGGTGCCTGAATGAAACCTTATCATGCTTGTTATCGCTTCTGGAATCCTCCTGGAAAAAGGAAATTATTATTATTCACGAGTGACGAGGGTTTGTTTTTCAAGAAATGATGGACTTTTTGGGAAGCCACTTTGGTGTGATTTCAGCAGAACATTTTTCTTTTCTTTTTTCTTTCCTGTAACGTTCTTCCAGCTGCTTCTTTCTCAGTTTTTCCCAGCCTGACAATCACTGTGAGAGTTCAGAAACCGCCTTTGATTTTCTATTAGTGCGCAGTTTGGTCCAAATATTTTCAGCGAGACTTAGCCTATTATTCCAGGGGATTGATTAGAGCACACTTCAGCCTGCGTGCTATAAAAAGGTCTTCACTTGCAGAGAGCAATCGAGCATCCCTGGGTGTGCCTGTACCCCGATTGGCAGCCCAAGCAAAAGCATCGAGTTGGGTTCCTGCCAGAGTCGGTGATCGACAGGGACGTGAAGACGCTTCACTCAGACCTGCTGTAACGAGGGCGGCTTCCTCGGCCCTTCAGAATCGCTGGTGCCCGTCAGCGTGTCCCTGGATTTCTGATAGTGCTAGTTCTTCGCCCCGCCCCCCCCCAAGGCACTCTGGGAACACCCATCCCAGTGACTGTGTTTGGTCTGGAATCCTTTGGCTTTCGCAGGAGCAATATTCAGTGGAAAAGACACTTAGTACAATTGGAAACAAGTCCTCATGGCGGATACCCATTTAGGCACAGATGAGAGATCGGGTAAGAAAAAATAGATACAAAGCCAAAGAAATGAATGAACATCCTAACAGTCAAAATCTGGCAACTCCGACTGTTCTAGATGAAGACAGCCTGCGTTAGACGTTGTTCTAAGGATCCTCCTTTTTATGACACCTTCCAGGTTTCATTGGGAACATGATGACACTTTGTGGCAAGTAAAAGACACCCGTGGAATTATGGGCTCCATTTTCTTTGTTGATTGATCTTACACGCGGTTTCTTTGTATCTCACTGATTTACTTTACAGGGTTCCACAAATTAATGTGAGGTCATTGCCCTTGTGTCTTTCTGCTAGAAGAACAATAAATGTATCTTCTAAGTAGGAATAATAAAAATATATGCAAATAAAACATTAAGAGTTAAAAATGTGAATGCTGTGGCTATTTATGTCTCCACTGAAAACCTTTACAAAGCATTGATGGCTAAACCTTTTTTCTGTGTGCTTTTTTGCATCTGAAACAATCTAGTGAAAAATCCTCATTCTTTTTAGGTGCTAAGCATTTCCACTAGGCACAAGAGATAATGGCATAGTCTTACTCCTTCAGTTATATAATAATGCTTCAGAGCAGCAAGAATTGTTTTATTCTTTTCAACGACCAAACCTTTTTCTCAAATACCCTGTCCTCCGAGGAGAAGAAAAAGAGAAAAGAAAAACCTCCTAACGTATACACATCATAAAAGATATTCCTACATTTGCATATCCAAAAGACGTTCTCGCTCTTCTTATTCTGTCACCTTTCTGCCCCCAGATGGATAGCACTCATCCCCATGAACGTTTTATCATCTTGATTGATCAGACGTGTAACATTTTTCATTTTTACACTGTTTTCATACAAGTTTCCCCAGGTTTCTCTGAGATCATCTCTTTCTTGATTTCTTACAGTATAGTAATATTCCATTGCATTCCTATTCCCCAAATGGATTCTAGTTCTTTGTCACAACAAAAAGAGTTTCTACAAATATTTTCCTTTTTCTTTTGTCATTTTGTGGTAATCAACCTAGTAGCAATATTGCTATGTAGGCAGAGTTTATTAATTGGGGAAATAATTCCAAATTCCTTTCTAGAATGACTGGGAAAATGTATAGGTTCATCAACTGCATCAATTTGCCTATTTTCTCATAGTCCTTCCAACATTTGCCATTTTCCTTGTTTTAGTTAATTTCGTCAAACTCACGGATATGAACTGGAACTGCTGTTACTTCCATTTGCAATTTTCTAATTATTAATACTTTCAGAACACTTTTTCATAAGACTAGCTAACTTGTAATTCTTCCCTTGAAAACTGTCTATTTCTATCCTTTGACTACTAATTGAGGAATGACTTTCTTCTTATTCATTATTATTTGAATCAGTCCTTCTACATCTTGGAAATTAGATTTTTATTAGAAATTTTCTACAGATTTTTGCCACTGTCCACCGTTTCCCTTCTAGTCTCAGTTATATTGACTTTGTTCAAAACATTTTAAATTTTCTATATTTCTCTGTGTTTCATTCTCATGCATTTTCTTCTGTTTCACTCCACACTTCTTTTACAAAGAAGAAAAGTAAAATGATACCGGAATATGCTCTGCCCTGTACGTAGTGCAAACAGTTTCCACTCCCCTTTCACTCTTCTTCCTCTGATCAATCCAAAATTAGGGCTTCTTACACTTGAATTCTTCCTCACAATCCTTCCTCTGAACAAAAGTTTAATTTTGACTATAACTAATCCCTCCTTAGATCTACCCTTCTTATTCTTCTCTTCTCCCTCTTAATTATTACTTGTTTCCATGTGCCATTGAATGTATTTCTACAATAAATTCTTATTGTATCTGTGTGTTTGTGTGTGTTCTACCTTTTTTACAAGTCTAGATTAAACTGAAATTGATCAGATGTCCAATTCCTTCAGCCCTTGCTGTTTTGTATAAATTTCTGCATTCACCCCCTTGATTATACGAGATTTAAGTCTCCATTTCTCCTTTCCTGGTAAATCCATTCACCCCCCCCCCTTTTCTTCTCTTAAGATCATCATAAACAAAAAATTCATCCTTGAGCCTTCCCTGTTATTTGACTTTTCTGGGACCCTGAAGACATTGTGGTTTCTAAGCGATGCTTATATCACCCCCCTCCCCTTTATTAGAATTTCTTAGAATGTTCTCTTAGTAGAAGATTTGTAGTATTTGCACTAGCATTGAGGAAAACAGACTTCATCTCCGTTCTTTCATGTGGTCCTTAATATTTAATTAATAAGCTATCAGTTGAGATTGTAATAATTAAATTGAGTTTGACATCTAAGAATTTAAAAAATTATTGTGGTCAGTATTTATAATAATTAACTCATAAATCAAAAAGCAGCTTTAATAGCTTTATTACAGCAAAGTAGAGATAGTTAAGGGGGAAATGTATGAAGTGGGTAGAAGATATTGCCTAGCTGAACACCAGACAATTGCCCGTCTGAAGAAATCCAGCTCAACCCCCACAAGGGCTCCCTCAAGTCCTGAGCTCAAGGTGAGAGTCTCTTCAGCCCAAGCCACCAACTCAGAGACACCAAGGCAGATGCCCTCCCTCCTCGAGAGCCACAAAGGCTGCAGAAATAAATCAGAATGCCCTCTGCCAGCTTTTTGAGAAGCAGTTTTTCTCCATATCCCTTCCAGTCTCTCTCCTTTCTCCTTCCTTTCACTGTGGGCTAGTCTAACACATCTTAGGAACCAATTGATTTCCCTGACACTGTCCAGAGGGCAGATCTGCCTTCCAGTCTTCCTGAGGCTGTGAACTTTCATCAAAAGAATCCTCAGTTCCTGCCTGATTAAGTTAAGAGGGTGGAGCACAACAAGGACTTGATGAAGTTAAGAGAAAAAAAATCCCCTTTTACAAAATTAACTATTTGTATAAGCATCTGTGGGTATGTTCTACATATTCATCTCTTGAAAGAAATCCCAAGTAAAACTCTCCAGGAACATCATAGACAAAATCCAGAGTTTCCAGGTCAAATGAGGTTATTTTTAATGTTCCTTCCCCTTCTGCCCTCTTGCCACTGCCCATCCCCAAGAATCCAGACCTTGATGTCTTCAGAGATCTTCAGAGGTCTGAGAGTCTTCGTCCTCTCAGTTCTGGACTTCTTTCTCAGCACAACTGGTGTCCCTAGTTACATGGCCTGTTAGGTCTGGTCAGCCCCAGCTACGCTTCCCATGGAGATGTCATGGGCTCCCCCCAGCCTGCCTCCTTCCACATAAACTATTAGAAAGTGTATTGGGATTCATGAGCTCTTCTGTAGCTCTACTCTTTATCCCTTTGACCAAGAGCTGGCTCACTTTTGTACCTAGAGCACCAGAGCTTGGCACAGTAAGTGAGGAATAAAGGCTGTTTCAATCTTTCGTTGAACATGATAGAGTTATTGACAAAATTGGAATATTTTTCTTATAAAGTAGAGATTTCATTTTTCAAAGGTGAGATTTAAAGTGTTCTTTAGAATAGTAGGATTTGATTGGATTTTCCCATCCTGACAAAGAGTCTTTAGGAATGTATTTCAATGCTTATAATAGTTCATTGGAATCAGCCTTGGGCAGTTGGTGAAAACTGTTCTATATATGGAAAAGTTCTCTACATGGAAAAGCATATGATTAGATCAAATTGAACCTATTCATATGTCTTATCAAATATTAGCATCTCTTTTACCCCCTTTAATATCGTGTTGACTAAGAGCATATAACAGTCGAAGGAACTTCAGCCTTAGGTAAGAGAATTGACCGTGTGAATTTAGCTTGGATCACTTCATGAATTCAACCTTTGAATGAATACTTTTAGAGATCCTCCATATTCAGACTTACCCCGTTTAGTAAGTCAAATGCCATCTGCCTGGCAAACAAAAAACTTCTCATCTTGTCAGGTTATTTTATTACACATTTATTATGCATAAATTTAATGTCATTTTTCTTAAACCATGAAGCAACAAGTGACATTTGCAAAGCTGCAAACACAGAAGAAATACATAATGTATGTAGTTTTCATTTAGTGGCTCGAGGACCTCCAAATGACAATGGTCCATGGAATTTACACCAAAATTGAATGGTAGTATAAGCAGTTAACAATCATTCAGTTATAAATGCAGGTTTCCTTTAAGACACGTAAGTCGCTTTTGCTGCAAACATTCTAGATGTGTTCTTGTAGTAACTTGAAAACATCACGCTCATGCAAACAATGATTCGGTGTTTGTGCAACAATTTCACCAAAGCCTGCCTGCTTCTGACTAAGCACATGTTCTTAGAGTTTCTCAATCTAGGATCAGACTGTTTCTACATCACCACAAGGGTCAATAGGTAAACATAGACCTATTCTCAGTGGATGGTCATATGTGTGAACATGTTCATTTTTGTTCTGCATGCTACATGAGACTTGTTTCTATTTGTGACCATACCTTATTCACCATGTAGTCATGTGAACAAACTGTTATAAATACTTGCATTCCTATAAATAGTACAAATGTCAAGTGTAAGGGTAATTTTAGGGTTGTGACTTAATCTAAATTAATTTGGTCACCAGAGAAAATCCCAATAAAATATCCAAGTCAGTTTGGAAATTTATGGTGATTTTAATTAATATAGAGGGAAAGAATTAAGGAGAAGAGAAAGAGAGGGTATAGGATTTCTCCTGCCTGGCCTGTGCCAGGGGGAGTTCAAAGACCTCCGCCACGAGGTCTTTGAAGAAGATTAGAGGCTTTCCCAAGAGGATAGTGTTTGGAAGGTAAAGGAGAAAAGAATCAACCTAAACTCTGAGAGAGCTCAGTGAAGATACCTCACCTGAACCAGGCTACTAAGCTTCTCCCAGTATAGTATCAAGGGAAACTCACCGCCAACCCTGAACAATTGCTGCTGCCACTCCAAGATGCCAAAATGCTCAGCAAGTTGCCACCAGAGCCACTTCTCCGCGAAAAGAGGCCAGAGAGCTGTGACATGAAATATATAGACGGTTTTTACATAACTTTCCTGCATCTCCCATGTACCTTAAGCTTGACTTAGGACAGCCCAGGGGTCTGTCAGTTTCTGATTTGTCATTTGCTAGCACATGTTTGTCATAGACCATCCTCCTAAATACTTAATCCTTAAGTATAGTTGTAGACATAACTGTTTTTGTTAGACTAAGTAGGGTGGAGTAATCTAAAGTTCACAATCCCCCCTGATGATGATTAGGAGACTAGTCTCCCCAGTTGATCACTAAACATAATCATCTTGCACCTCCACAGGTTGTTTGAAAACCATGATCATGATGATTGTATATTACAAATTCCCCTGAAGCCAACCCAGATCACAAATGTTTTGCAGAAATAACCCTTATATTGCTTTTTTTTCCTAGTAATCGGCTTTTTTTTTTTAACAATTCTAACTTATCCTCTGCTTAACCAGTTAAATATTCAAATGAACTTTTTGACAACATTTGAGTGTTGTCAGTGTGCCAGTGGTAAAAGAGAAGAAAGTCAGATCTAAACAAAGATTAATTTATATATAAAATACATCAACTATGTAATTGCACTTTAATTATATTTTTCATTCAATATAAATTTGTATTATTACCCAAGAGAAAAATTAAGTATTTCATATCATAACTAACTATTCATTTTTGTCAATGGATTAGGTGGCTAAAAACTAAAAATAACTTTTAATCTTTCAGCAAGAGGACATGTAAATTTTTCTAGCACTTTTTACTATATATTTGTGAGTGAGCATTTTCACTATTCTTATTTTAAGTGAAATATAGAAGGAAACAAGACAGAACCATATTTAAGACTGTATTCATCTGGTGTTAAGCTAAATATTGCCAACCTTTGTTCAAATAAAGAAATCCAACATAAAAATGTTTTGTGATGTTATTTCAAACATCTTCCAAGTTACACATTCAACAAAATTTGGAAAATAAAGAATTTAATGTGAAATCTTTTATAGATTATAGTAGGAATATGAACTCTTGCTAGATTACTTTTTTAATTCTTAAAGAATGTCCCAGATAATACTTAAACTTATTTCATAATTAGTTGTTTTATAATAGTTTTGTGAATATTTTTAAAATTAGTGTAATTATAATTTTGTTCAAAGTAATTTTTAATTACTTTATAATTATAAAATGATTTTATATTTAGTTTTCAAAATTATAGGTCAGATAAATTTCATATTGTAGAACTTTATAATGTAAAATTTAATTTGGAGCTTTTGGAGAAAGAGTTATCATTGTAGCTATTTAATTTAACTTATAAAAGACCATTTCAAATACTATATTAAATCACCCTGGGAGGTTCACAACATGTCTTTGTTGTTATTTTTTAATGAAGGTCATGGAACAAAACACCAGTATAGTAGCATTATAGCCTTTAAATTCAGAAGACAGATTAAAGCATTTTCTATGATATATATTGGGTAGGTATCCCTGGGCAAACTATTGGGCAACTTTCTTTAAAACTTTAAGTCAAACTAATACACTATTGGTAAGAGCTGTGAAGTAGTCCATCCATTCTGGAGGGCAATTTGGAACTATGCCCAAAGGGCACTAAAAGACTGTCTGCCCCTTGATCCAGCCATAGCAGTGCTGCGTTTGTACCCCAAAGAGATCATAAGGGAAAAGACTTGTACAAGAATATTCATAGCTGAGCTCAGTGTGGTGTCAAAAAATTGGAAAATGAGGGGATGCCCTTCAATTGGGGAATGACTGAACACATTGTGGAATATGTTGGTGATGGAATACTCTAGTGCTCAAAGGAATGATGAACTGGAGGGATTCCATGTGAACTGGGATGACCTCCAGGAAGTGATGCAGAGCCAAAGGAGCAGAAACAGTAGAACATTGTACACAGAGATGGATACACTGTGGTACAATAGAACATAACGGACTTCTCTACTAGCAGCAATGCAATGACCCAGGACAATCCAGAAGGACTTGTGAAAAAGAACTCTATCCACATCCAGAGAAAGAACTGTGGGAGCAGAAACTCAGGAAAAAATGATCAATCACATAGTTCAATTGGGGATATGATTAGGGTTTTGATGTTAAAAGATCAGTCGCAAATATGAATAACATGGAAACAGATTTTGAACAATGATCCATGTATAACCCAGTGGCACTGCTTGTCAGCTCCGGGATGGGGGAGGGAAGAGGGGTGGGAAAAATCATGAATCATGTAACCATGGAAAATATTTTAAATAAAAATGTTTTTAAAAACTTTAGTCAATTGGTTAACAAGGATCTATTTGGCACCTACTATGTTAGAGGTATAGTTCTAGGCACTAGGGATCCAAAGTAAAAAAGAAAACAGTTCCTGCTCACTTAGAACTTTCATGATATTTGGGAAGATCAAAAAAGCAATCATGACTGAGATGTGAATGGATAGTAAAGAAGCATAGCCTAAAGCAGTGATGGCGAACCTTTTAGAAATGGAATGCCAGGCCCTGCCCCCACCCCCACCCCCAGACCAAGTACCTGCCCATCTCCCCCAGTGACCACATGCCATGCCTATATTCCTCACCAAGTGCTGGGCACACACACTCCCTTACCCCACAGAGGGGAGGGAGAAAGCTATCCCACTGGGCTTCTATGCAGAGTGGTAGGTGAAGTGAGGAATGTCCTCAGTGAGTGTAGAGAGGGATGCGGGGGAGTGACCCAAGCAGTCTACTCCCCTCCAGCTCTACTGCCTGTGAGCTGCCCCTGTGCATTCCCATTGGATTGTTAGGGTCAGGTGATGTGAAAAAATGTCAGGCACAGTGGAGCAGGGGAAAGCTCTGCCCAAGTCCCTCTGCCTTTCTAGTAACAAACTAGGTGGAGTTGGGGGAGGGTGGCCGCATGCCTGCAGAGAGGGCTCTGTATGCCATTTTTGGCACCCATGCCATAGGCTCACCATCAGTGGCCTAAAGTAAGCACAAGCTACTCTTTCTTGGTTATTCCCAGTGAAAGGGAGAAAAAATGTAGGTGCTTTTGCTCAAAGAAGAAAAAGAAAACAAACTTGCAAAATTCTTCAGCCAACTTTACTTAAGCCTAATAATTCTTTTACCTAATTACACTGCCTGTGCCTTTATTCTGGCTTCATTCTTTGTTTACATAAGTTCCCCAAGCACCCAGAATGGATATGGAAATTTGCTAGTCCTATTACACTAAATATTAGCAAACTGCCAGCCAGCACTAGTAAAAATTCTTTAAGACATTCAAAATCAAATTGTTTATCTTCAGGCACAAACATACAAACAATAAGATGCCTCTTAAACCCTGCATGTAGTCTTTTTTTTTCCCCCTTCAGAGAATCCTTTAAACTATTGTCTGTTTTGTTATGAAAACATTGAGGATCTGTTTTCCCTGAGTCTTATTTCTGAAAATTATTCAACATAAATTTACTTTTGTTTGCTCAATTGAATTCAACAAACATTTATTAAGCCCATACAATGCACAAGGCTCTGGACTGGAAATGAGGAATACCAAAGATAATAGACATTTCAAATGGATTGATTGAATGAATGAAAAAAGTATTTGTGTTTGCTATGTGCCGTGTACTGTGCTAGGAGAAAGGGATTTTTAAAAAAGTAAATATATGCCCCTGTTTTTAAGAAACTTAACATTCTGCTAAAAGAGGATAATACACATATAGGGAGTCAGTAGATAGGGAAGGCCATTCTGGCTTTTATTTGGGGATGATGAATGGAATCAGGGGAGTAAACGGATAAGCTTTCAGGATCAATGAATGAATGAATGAATAAAGCATTTACTAATTAACGACTATATAGTAAAACACTGTAATAAGTGATGGGCATACAAATAGAAAAGTAAAACAATCCCTGTCCCCAAGAGTTTACATTCTAATAAGAGAAACTATATATGGAAAATTTCAACTTCAAGTCTGATGTAAAAGATCCCATCCTTAGGATGCAGCAGCAAAAGAAAAGTTAATGCCTCTCTTGAAATGATATCTTCATTTCTAAAAGGTAAATGTCTGATGCTGAACTTTCCGGGCTTTAGTTGGTGTAGCACTTACAGGAGCAGAGGCTGCTTCCCTGGATGATAGGCAAGGGCACTGGGTTGGAAGCATTCATTGTTCCCGAGTTGCTAGGGTTCATGTTCCTGGGCTGTCTCCATCAGGATCTGAGGACAGATGCTTGATTAGAGAGTGATAGAGATGGTGTTGTTTTGACTGGCCTGAAACATGCTGCATCTCCCTCAGAAATGCTTTACTGACAGATGTGATTTCATTAATATTTTATAACTAGGAAGGGGATCTACAGGGATGTTTGCATGAAAAAAGCTAAGTTCTCCAGGACATCTTTTCTGAGCATCACAGTGTGTCCATTGGTGAGAAGGAACTGGAATGAACTGAAACCTAGCCAAAGTCCAGGTCTAGATGTTGTGGGCAGCTGAAGCAACTATCAGTCAAGATAGCTGTGCTTCAGATGCACAAGTATCTTAACCTGATATTTCTATTTCGATTTTATATTTCCCCCCAATCCACCTCCTTTTAAATTCTTTCTGTCAAGAGGCTACCATCCATCCAACCATCCAGATTCCTAATTTCAGTGTCATACTCGGCGCTTCACACTCGGGCATCTCTCATGGCCAGTCAGTTGGCAAAACTTATCATTTCTATCTCAATAAATTCAGTCTCATGTAAGTCCTTCTATAGGTTTATAGAGCGACTGCCCTAATTGAAGCCTTCATATTTTGACCTTTGGACTATAGTAGAAGTCCTTGGCCTCCTTGCCTCTAGTCCTAACCCTTTGCAATCAATCCTCTAATCAACTGTCACAGGGATTTCCCTAAAGCACAGGAAACCACAGCACTCTGTGTCCACCCCCTCAGGAAACTCATTGGATCCCTTTGTCCAGAAGTCGGCCAGAATCATTTTAAGCTGGCTCTTGAGAACCGATTGTTCAATTTTCTGTGTGAGTTGGCATCCCTTGACTTATTGAATGTCTAGGTTTACAAAGGTGATGGAGAAAAGATGATGAATACGGATTAAACTGAAGAGTGATGGGAGTACCTTATTAGGTTGTTTTTACTTGTCATTTGTTAATATAAACCAGCACGCTTCTGCCTGTAACTTCTAAAATCAAATATCCACCATTTAAAGAGGAAAGTAAATGGAATCATAAGCCATGAGAAGGTCTGGAAAGTTCTTTGAACATCTAGTCATAATTTCTTTGTCTAGCCTTATTTTACATTATTTCTCCATGCATTCTTTGATCCAAACACATGATCCTATCTCATTATCTTTGCATGAGGTATCCCCTATTCCTACGAAGCTCTCCCTCCACCTTTTGGAACCCCTAATTTCCTTAAAGACAAAGCTTTAGAACCATCTTCTGCAAGATGATTCTGCAAGAAACTAGAGTTCTTTGCTGGTCCTAATGGATGCCAATATCTTCACCTGCATGGTTACTTTATAACTAATTTATGTTTCCTCGCCATAAAGCTACATAAGTGTATACTCTCTTTCTCCCTAATATATAAGCTATTTGAGGGCAGGGATGTGATAAATTCTGTTTGGGGCTTAGTTTGAAGTACCAGTGGGATGTTTAGATGGATAAATCACAACAGCCACTTTGGGATAAGTTACAAGTAGACATACATTTATGAATCATAGATAGATAGACAGACAGACAGACACACAGACAGATGGACAGACAGACAGACAGACAGATAGACAGATAGATAGACTGATAGATAGATAGATAGGTAGATAGATAGATAATCGATGATCATTAAAGCCATGAGAGTGTAATTTAGATTTTATTAAGAGAAATAGAGACGATAATATCATTATACTTTGCCTTAACAGACTATACCTGGAATATCGTGTTCAATTTTGGCCACCACATTTTAGGAAGAGCAAACATTGATTAGCTAAAAAGCATCCAGAGAAAGTGGCCTAGATAATGACAGGCCTTGGGATTATTTCATAATTTAAAAAAAAATGGATGGTTAGCCTGGAGGAGGAGTGACATAATAGCCAGATTCAAGAATAGAAAAGACTATGTGTATGGTTTCAGGTGGTTTCAGAATGGGAGCCAGGGGAAGACTTATTTTTTATTTTATTGTGAAAAATGAAAGTAGATTATTTTATCTCTTTTATGGTATAGAGATCAAATGGCAGAAATATGGAACCATATACTTTATAGGCTCATTATGTTGAATCATATGTGCCCAAGAGTAATAGCCATTTATTTTCGGTGATGTATGTGTGCATTTAATTTCTACCAAGCAATTTGTAATTATTGCTTTGGAACTAATAAGAAAGATTAACTTCAATAAAAATACAACCCTGGATGAGGAAGGATGCAGCAGTTTTAAGATAATCTTGTTTTTAACCCAAATTAGAAACTGACCTACTAAATACAACAGAGAACTCTTAGCCTTTTATTGTGGAGAATGTCATCCTAATCTGGGGATACCCTTAAATCATTTTTCCCCTTTCTCCCTGCTCCCATTTCCAAAAAGTTCAGATTTGAAACTTGGAAATTAGATTCTTTAAGGGATGGACAAAGAAAATAATAACTAAATGCAGATCCATTTAGAATTTTTGTTGAAATTAAGCACATTTTTCTATCTAAAGCACTCAATTTCTAGATAGATCTTTGATTTAAGATGGAAACATTCTGCTATGGCACATTGAGGTGTAGAAGAAAAAGGCCCCATAACAAGGAAGAACACCAAAGGATTTCAGCAAAAACAAAAAGAAATCGAGTTAAATGGCAATATCAACAAATCTATAAATAAATCCCACATAAAATATAGTTAGGTTCAGCTTTAAGCATTTTTCTGTTCACTCAGCTAGCCTGAATTTCAGTAAAAACTGCTTTTGATGTAGCATTTGCAATCATGATGATACAGAATAAAAACGCTGGGAAAAGGTCACTCACTCTATGGTATATTTGACACCCAAATTGTCTTCAAATAGCAACGCCTGCTGAAGGCATGTGAAGGAAAACCCAGGTGGGAAGAACTCAGCAGTCACAGATGACGCCAAGCTCTTTCCCCTCCTGAGTTTTCACCTGTGTGAGATGTCCAACTCTTCTAGCTTCTCTCAGGGAATTTTGAAAGCCACTCTCAGTCCCATACATGACATCGATAGTGCACTGATTCACTTCACTACTTTAACTAAGATGTGAACTGCTTTTCCTCTGCCCTCCCTCAATGTGGTCAACCTTAAGGAGAAATTTACGTAAGTTTTATTGTAAGATAATCACAGATTACTTCCAAGATAGTACAAGAACCACAGGGTAGGCTCCAGCATATTGGAAATGCTGTTATGAACTATTTGTGGGAATTCATGGATAAAGATGACCTAAAAGCAGAAGATATGAGTGAGTGTGGAGGAACTATCTTTGACCTGCATCAACGGAGAGAGCACAGATATCAGTGAAACCCTATCCATCAAAGCATAACAGTATACTTGTTGGTTGGGTTGGAATAGCTCATGGGGCACCTACCCTTTTTCAGTTATTCACCTTGGACTTAGTGAGTCTCTACCCAATGATAAAATTCAGCTTTATTTTTTGTTCTAACCAAAAAATGAGAACCAGTTCCATACCATTAGAGCCCGCGAGGCAGCAGAGAGCATTAAGAGAAACTATCTCAGCTCAAGGAAGGAGAAAGGGAGCAATCTTAGCCAGAGGAGGGTCATTCTACCAATCTCTAGAACTTTAAGAACCCTGAGAGATAGAATAGTTCCTAGAAATAGGATGCCTTTCAAAAGTATCAATTCTCTGGAATTCCTTTCTCTATGTGTTATTCCCAATAATTTCTCTGGAACCAAATCTTGAAATCTTTTATAGCAAGTATGTAACATCATACCAACCATTCATATCTCCCTCGCAGTATGTAGCTCATAGAACAGGACTGTCCATCACCAGTCATACCTTTATATACATACACTATTCATAAGAACTAATCTCAATGAATAGAGAGAAGTTAATTTTATGACAAGAAATATTTTGAGAATGAAGTCTACTTTTTTATATCCTTGGATCAGTTCCTCTATCCTTTTTCTTTAGCTTTTTTTGTCCTTATATTTGATTATAGACTTCTTGGCCTTTTGGCTAAGATCGAATGTAATACATTTGATAACAGAAATCCTTTTGCTTCCTGCAGAATGGTCCAATTGTCCCTTGAACATGCTGTCATCATTCTTATATCCATACCTTTGTTTTTTGCCTTTTTGTCTTCCTAGATTGTTCTATTCCCTTACTCATCCTTTTTTATCCATATTCTAGTTGTCTTTTCCAGATCAATGCAAATCCCATCTTCTCCATAGAATAACACTCAGGGTAGAGCTATCAAGCAAAATGTTAATGATGTACCATGTTCCCAACTAAAGAAGATAATTCTTTGTTTTAAGACATTGCGCAAGGAATACTTATGATACTTCTTTATGTTCAGCAAAGTGCCTAGGACCCTGCCATAAATTTAATAGTTTCTCATTTTTTTTAAGTGCATAGCTGTTTTTTTTCTTTCTAGCCTCTGTATACTGCAACTTGTAAATCTTGAAATCTCTCAGACTTGTGAATGTTAAAAATTTCCCCATCGGGGAATTCTTAATTGGAACAAATTCCCTACTGAGAAACATTCCCCTTTTTGATGTGAGAACTTGCCAGGATCAGAAATGGGAGGACCTCTACTCCAACCGTACTTAAGACTGCTTTAGGGAAAAAAAAAACCTCCTTGCTAAACAAAGAAAGTACTTGGATCCATGCTTATGGTGGGGCAAGGAGTTCTTTGAGCCAGGCCTGTTTTTAGAATTGATACAACAAGATGCTAGGTACCTAAAAGGGTCGGGCAAGTTTTGTCTTAATGAGATTAGTTGACTCAGCTGTGTTTTCACTGGTTCAGACTTACTGAGGAGATTGGTCGACTTAGCAGGAATTCAGATGGGCAGTCCTTTGGAAGGCGTCTACAGTGATTGGTAGATGTAGGGACTTAGGGGAGGTGACATGGGAGAAAAACCCCTATATAAGAAAAAGCAGAATCTCTTGATAGATATATCCTTTTGGAGAAATCCTTTTGGAGGATCTCTGATGAGGAGCGCTTGGGAAGAATCTCTTGAGAGAGGCTCTGGAGAAGGGAAGCTCTTGGAGGACAATCTCTAAGGAGGTCTCCCTGGAGCTCCTCTAAGGGGACTCTGTCCCTCTGGAGGCTCTGGAGAGAGGCCCTTTGGAACAGTCTCTGGCTGGAAGGCTCTCTGGTGAAGTCAGCTGAGATGGAGCTGGCCTGGTGTCACTAGAATCCTTGTTTAGTCAGACCTTGTAAGTGAGTGTTAAGAAACTGATTTCTCTCTTAAGACTCAGGTCTAGGCCATATTGGCTTGAGGCCCTTCATACTTATTCCTTTCTTTCTCTCTCTTTTTTTGATTACTCATTGAATTGTTAATTAAAATCTCTATAAAACCCAATTGACTTGGGTATTTGAATAATTGGGGATATTTCCCTGGCAACCACCTTATATTTGATTTAAAAACCAAGACACTGTAGTGAAACATATTTCTGCGGTCAAATTTACTCACCCTCTCTTATATCTATCACAATTTATATCTTCCACTATTTTAATCACTACAGTTTAAGACCTCAACCATTTTAAATCTCACAAACTGATTCAATTAATGGGAGAAGCATAGTAATTTTGTTTCTTAATAAAACTAGAAATTTAATCTTTTGTAATATGTCAGTTTTGTCAATATTGTCAAACTTGTTGATTAGGCCAGGCCTTATTAGGTGCTTCCTTTTTTTCTCTGAGAAGTATTATGATGGGATTTTGGGTGAGGAATAACAAGAGGGAACATATAAATAAATTCAAATGTATTGGTTGGGAAGGATAGGAAGGAACAGGGGTTTAGGAGTAAACTATACTTATACTTATCTTAAAAGCTAATATCTATAAACTAAACTATCTTATTAAGCTAAATATTAACTTTCCAATATCTAAGTCTCACACCAGGAGTCCAATCAAATGGGCCATTCAGTTGGTTGATATCCAAACAGGTCCAGAGATCATCTTATTGATGCTGCCAGCAGCCAGATCCAAAAACTTCTTTCCTCTGTTGGTCTCAGGAGAAAATTTCTTCCAAGCCTTAAACTCAGGTCCTTCCAGGAAAGAAGTCGGTTGGGCAATAGAATCTTTCTTCAGATCTCTAGCCTCAGGCTCCCATGTGACCCTTAGTCACATGCTCCTGTCAATCACTCTGAGGTTTGCACTTCTCAGTTTTTGCAAACCTTTCATCCTTTATCACATTACCCCCTTTGGCACAAATCAAAAATCATGTTGGAAACACTATTTTTGCATTTGTGCACAATCTAAAATACTTAGCAATTACCTAAACTAAAAAATCTACCCAAAATAACAAACAACCTACACTCAGCCATCTTACTCTAACTAATACTAACCTACTCTAAGGAATTTTAACAAGGAAAAAAGGAAAAGTAATTAATTAATGAACAAGCACAAATGTCAAACAGAAGCAAAATCAAAACAGCAAATAAGATAAAACAAAAGATGAACATAACTTCCATGCAAACATCAAACTTAAAATACTCTTATCAGCTAACACAGAACATTGTACTACTATCGCAGTACATTAACATTAAACTTATAGAAAAATATTTGAAAATTACAATAAACACAACATTGCATAAGTTTTACAATGAAAATCAAACCAAACATTAAACTCACTTATGCATATATATGTAACAATACATGTTAGTGAGCTATGTACATAATTTACATATATATATGCACATAGTACATACATACAATATGTAGATATATGCTATACATATGCACATATATACATTTATGTACACTTCATATTTACACGTAGTTTACATATAGACAGATACTATAATACAATTAATTTACAATCCTATTATATACCCTATTTACATATATTTACATATTTATTTACAATTTTGTTTGATATGTGATGTCATTGTTGTTTGTGTTGTGTAATGTATGATGTAGTACAAGTCAGTATTTAATTTTCTTATTTTATCTTACTTAATTTTACCTAACTAATCCCTTCTTCAAAATACTTCTCTTAACTAAATTTCTATATCTAAACTAAATCTAAGTATGTAACTACATTTTGTTAGTAAATAACATATCCATAGCTAATTATGACACTGTTAGTACCCTAACTATACATTGTTTCACTCAATTGAGTAGTGTTTCAATGTAACCTAACCATGTTTATGTTTTGTGTCTGTTTTATTATGTTATTACTTTTGCTATGGCATGGTGTTTTGCTATTTTAATGTCAGTGTTACTGTTATGTAAGAGTTATGTTACTGTTGTTTGCAACATACTTACCCCTACTCTGAATCTTTCTTTCTCTTCTCACCTCCTCTTTGAATATTTTTCTGCCATTCCATAGTAGTAAATATATTTGTGTTTGTATGTGAATAAATGCTATGTTATTATGTACTATAATACATTACCCCAAAGTATAAATTCATTAGTCCATTTATCCTCTAATCCTCTTCATTGCAAATTTCACAGTCTTTTAAATTTATAAATTTTCAATCTTTTAACAATGTCCATTAATTTCTGAATTCTCCTCTTCATCTGCATTGTTCTCTTCTTTCGTCTTCTGCAGGAATGGTCCTCTCCTTAATGATCTTTTTGACTGCAGACTCAATTTGACTGATGATTCTGCAATCTCTTCTTCATTTTCTTCTTCTTCAATGATTTGTACATTTTCATTATTTATACCATGCACTAATTGTATATGTGAACAATGATACCAGGAACCTCTACCCAAAACTTTCACTGAAGATGGAGAAATGTGAATTTTGTTTTCTCCACTCTGCTTAGTCAAGAATTCTAGCAACCAGGAATGTATACACTCCTCCTTAAGGATTAAGTGTTGAGGAGGATGACATATGACCTACATGTGAGATGCAGGAAGTGATGTAAAGAATGGTTTATATATTTCACATTATTTCCTCTCTTTGGGCTCTCTCATGCTGGCTCTCGCTCTCATTCTTGCCCAATGAGATGTTGGTCTCTGTTGGCAGCATAGGGAGCGCTGGGAGGTATTTTGGCATGGTTGCAGCTCTTGTCAGGTGTTGGTGTTTGCAGCTTGCCAGTGAGGTGACTGGGAGAAGCTTTGCAGCATGGTTTTGGTGAGGCATCTTCCCTGAGCGACTTTGGTAATAAGGTGTCTGATTACTCCTTTCCTCCTTTCCTTGACCTCCAACTCCTATCTGGCTTGCCAGAGCAGTACAATTTCCCTTTCCTCTCTCTCTTCTTCCTTCTATTATAACTAAAACCACCATAAAAATCCCAAACTGACTTGAGTAATTTATTGGGATTGAATTAATCCCTGGCGACCACTAGTATAATATATTCAGTCAACAACCCAAATTTTACCCTTTACAGATACCAACACAATAGTGTAAGGACTTAACCAATTTTCTTGTGTTACTGATGTTTTAGCAAAAGAATTTTACATATACCATATCTCCTGGTTCATAATTAGGAAGAGAATAATCCAAAGGACAAGTTTGAATTAATACTCCCATATCATGTAATTCTTTTAGTTTTTGTTGTGAAGCACTTAGGTAAGAAGCAAGTTGACAATATCCTCCTAAGAGAGATGTATAGACTGTCTTACAAGTTTTTACCTGTAGTGGAGCATGTCCAAAGAGCATTCCATAGAATGATATATGTAAATCTGCTCTTGGCCTCATATGTAGGTAAAACAAAGCTATGAGAAGAATCTCTGGCCATTTGAGATGAGTTTCAACACAGAACTTCCCCACCATACCCTTTATTTCCTTATTTAAGCATTCTACTTGCCCTGAACTTTGTGGGTGATAAGGCACATGATATTTTGGTGTTATTCCCAGATTCTCATAGACTCTTTTCAGGATATCATGAGTGAAATGCGATCCTTTATCAGTCTGTTGTTAATGGCACTCCAAATCTAGGTATAATTTCCTTAATCAACACTTTCACCACAAAGCTAGCTGTATTTGTATTGGATGGAAAAGCTTCAGACCATTTGGTTAATCTATCAACAATTACCACGCAAAACTTGTATCTTCCAGCTTTTTGCATGCTGATGTAATCAATCTGCAGACTCTCAAATGGACAATATGCTAAAGGTCCACCACCTAAACCTTTCTGTCTGAATGCTCCTTGATTGAATTTTTGGCAAACAGAACAGCTTGAGCAGATCTTATTTACTACAGTACTTATTCCAGGAGCAACCCATTGTCTCTTTATGGTGTCAATTACAGTTTGAGTACCAAAATGACCTTTTTGGTGAATGGCTTGACACAAAGAGGTATACAGGTCTTTTGGTAACAGCAGCTTTCCTGTATCTGTTAATCATCTACCATGTTCTTTTCTTATTCCAAATTTCTCTTTCTATTTTTTTATTTCTGAGTCTACATAAGCTTTTTCTAGATCATCAGATTCTATAGTTGATAAGTTCATAATATATAGACTGGGGCATTTCTGGCAGCAAATTTAGCAATTATATCAGCTCTATTATTTCCTTTAGCAACTGACTCTCTTTGCTTCTACAATGGATTACCACTAGCTGTTTAGGCTTCCGGATAGCATCCAACATTCAGTTATTATTTCTGCATGAGCAATTGGTTTTCCAGATGCAGTAATAATGCCTCATTGTTTCCAGATCTTTCCTGTAGCATGTCAAACAAAAAAGCATAATGCGAGTGTGTGTAAATGTTTGCACTTTTACCATCAGCCATAGGATATGCTTGCTTTAATGTGACCAACTCTTCACTTTGAGCACTAATGTTACTAGGCAATGATCCATACCACAGTGTCTCAAATTCTGTGACAACTGCAGCACCTGTACATCTAATTCCATTTCACAAATATGAAGAACTTTCGGTGAATAAAACCAAATCTGGATTTTTGATTGGAGTGTCTTTTAAATCCATCCTCAGCATATCCACTAGATCTACTACTTCTAAACATTCATGTAATGGTTCACCATTCTTTGGCAAATCAGGAAGAAGTGTAGCTGGGTTTAATACACTACACCTTTTCAATATGATGTTTTCACTACCTAGAAGTATAATTTCATACTTAGATATTCATTGGTGTGAATATGCTTGAGTATGAAATATCCTCATTAGTGCTTCTATTTGATGTGAACAAAATACTGTCAATGGATATCCCAAAATTAAGTCTGATGACTTCTGAACTAGCACAGCTGCAGCAGCTACACCCCTTAAACAAGAAATTGTACCTGCAGCAATTGGATCTAGCTGACAACTATAGTATCCAATTGGATGATAACTTTGTCCTAAAGTCTGTGTCAGTACACCAGATGCAATTCCTTTCATCTCATTCACAAATAATTGAATAGGTTTAGTATAGTCTGATATTCCAAGAGCTGGTGCAGATAAAATCCCTTCCTTAAGCTTAGTTAAGGCTTACAGATGTTCAGGTTTGAGTTTCAGAGGTTCTGGTTCTGTATTCCTGGTTAGATCTGTTAAAAGATTTAGTAATTTCACCATCTGGATATCCATTGTCTACAGAAACAAATTGTTCCAAGAACAGCTCTGGGTTGCTTCTTGGTCTTAGGTGCAATCAGTTTCTGGATCTCAGCTATTCTTTTCTTAGTGATACTTCTGGAACCCTCTGACAACACAAAGCCAAGATATTCAATGTGATGGCAGGACCAAATCACCAACCAGGAAGTCCTCAACAAAGCCAACTCCACCAGCATCAAAGTCCTGGTCCTCAAAGTCCAGCTACGATGGTCTGGACACGTCATCCTCATGGACCCACAGCGAATACCAAGACAGGTATTCTATGGGGAACTGTCAGCTGGACTCAGGAAACAAGGCTGACCAAAGAAAAGATTCAAGGATCAGCTAAAGTCCAACTTGAAGTGGGTTGGCATGACACCAAAACAACTAGAACTCGCTGCCTCTGACAGAAGCAGCTGGCGAGCCCACATTCACCATGCCGCCACCACCTTTGAAGATGAACGACGGCGACGTCTTGCCGCTGCGCATGAACGCCGACACCAGGCCACAACTGCACCTCCCGTAACAATGGGCGTCCCATGCCCCATGTGCCACAAACTGTGCGCCTCAGCCCTTGGACTCCAAAGCCACAGGAGGGTACACTGTAGATGAAACTGCACAAAGACAATTGTCATTCTCGGTCACCAAGAGTCTACTACTACTACTACTACTATCTGATTAACCTTTTCTGTCTTCTTTGCTGGATCTTCAACCAGGTCACACCTACTTACTATGTGTGTGTGTGTGTGTGTGTGTGTGTGTGTGTGTGTGTGTAGCAATGTTCCAAGGCTCAGTCATGGGTCCTCTTCTTTTCTCTCTCCATACTGTTTCACTTGATCTCATCAGCTTCCATTGTTTCAGTGATTATATCTAAGCAGATGACTTCCTTGTCTAGGCTTAACCTCTCTTCCAACCTCTAGTCTTGCATCTCTGATTGACTTTTAGACTTCTTGTATTGGTGTGAATGTGAAATCCCAGAGCCCTTATCATTCTGATATTGTGTTTTATAGAATCTATGATTCTGAAATACTCTCTAGTTAGTACTGGCCGTAGTAGCTAGTTGGCTAAGTAGATACCCATCCTTCTCATCTGCTCTGATGTGACACTGGGCCAAAGACTGGTTTACTCCACAGGTTTCTGCCTCATAACTGTTCGTACAGCCTGTCTTTCTACAAACCTCTGCTAAATCATCATGGCATGCAGTACATTCATGTTAAAGGCAAAGGTTACGTCAATGGCATGACTGGTCATCGTAAGGAACAAGATAGGGAACCAAGACACACTGGAAAATGTACTTGAGTTGGATAGCACTTTATTACTGAAATCACCTCTGTATGACTGGAAGGCTCTGGAAGGGGACCACTCTCAGGACCCCAGGCCTTCTGTTGCTAACCAAAGTCCAGCTTTATAGTGAGACCAGCCCTCTCTCAAAAACCAGTTTCTTTTTGGCTTGGAGACTTGGTTTTTGCTTTTTGTGTCTTGGCTAATAATTTTTTTTATACTTGATGTCATAGGACTTTGACTTCATCATGTCAAAAACAGAAATCAACTTTCCCCCCAAACCCTGCCCTCTTTCTAACCTCACTATTACTCTGGAGGGTGCCACCATTTTCCCACTCAACTAGTCTTCCAACAGAGGCATCTTCCTTGATTTCTTACTCTGTCTTTCCCTCTATATCCTGTCAGTGGTCCAGTCTGTCAATTTTACTGTGACAACATCTTTCCCTTATTTACTTCTCCCCATCTTTCCTCTAAACCTTCCTCATGGCTATTACACTCTTTCTTTCATTACTTCATACAATACTTCATATTGCAATAGCTTGCCATTTGGTCTTCCTTCCTCAAGTTTCTCCCCATTCCAAACCACTCTCCATTTAGGGTCAAATTGTTCTTCTTAAAACTCCAGTCTGAGCTGCAGAATTGTGCAGTCTGGCACATAGTAAGCACTAAATAAATGCTTGTTAATTTAACGGTGTTACTCCTTACCCTAATCGATAAACTCCAGTTCCCCTTATTATCTCCAGGACCAAGTTTTAACCATCTGCTTGGCTTTCAAAGCCCTTCAAGATCTGAGCCTTTCTGCCTTTCTACTCTCTTCCCCCTCACTCCTTTCACGTACTCCACCGTCCAGTAACATTGACTTCATTCCTGCTCCTCACACCCAAGACCTGTCCGATCTTTCCCAATGCAGAGTGCCCTCCCACTTAAAGTCACTTTGTATGAATTAGGATGTAATTTGAATTTACTTACATGTGTACATGTTGCGTGTCCTTTCAGTAGAATGAGAACTCTGAAGGCTTCCGTTATAACAAACCATGAAGATAGCGAAGGTGCAGTCAAAGGCTGACTAATGAGCAACGTGCTCATGGGCCAGCCTTATGGATATGTTTCTAATATTTCACATGACTGACTTCTGGATCCTTGGATTGGTGGGTCTTCCATTTTGTGGAACTTAGGAATCAGGTCTCGGCTTCTACCTGCCATCTGAAAGCTAGCAGACAAGTTCTCCGAGTCCTTTGAAACGTCAAGGACTGAGCCCTGCACTTGTATAAGCTGGTGCCACTGGGGGAAAGGAGAGGCTTCACCTGAAGTGTCCTGAGCAACCATTGGGTGCCTTTTGGTACGTTCAAACTTCTGATGTGCCGCCTGTTTGATTGACATTCGGCAACCCCCATTCCTACAAGCCTCAATCAAATCAGTTCAGCTCAGCCACTCTCTCTGACCATCTGAGGAGAAGCTGACCTGCTGACATGCTGAGACCACCCTAAAGTTTGGTCCTGCGTTCCTTCTCTCTCTGCCCCTTCTATGGCTCCCTCTCGCCAGCCTGTAAACTTAGTTAGCCCATTGCTTTCCAGCGTTCAGCTTCCCTCCACAGGGGAGTCCAACCCCCATGAGAAATACATGGAGAGCGGGTCTCTACAGGCAGGAACTATTATCTTTTTTATACTCGCCAAACTTAATATATAAACTTGGTCATAGAAGACAATAAATAATTGTTGAATTAGTAGAAAAATTTGGAATTGTGAGTTTATTTTACCTTCAATTTATTGTTTCAGTATGTTGAGATCTCTTTGAATCCTACCTTTTCCCCCCATTTTAGTTATCCTTCTTTGCATTACACATTTGCAAATTTAACATACACGATGTGTATACCTTGATCCAAGTCATTTATACAAATGTTAGAGAATACAAGATCAAACACAGATTCTTGTGGCACTCCACTAGAGACTTTATTCCAAGTGACAACAAACATTTGCTTTTTGAGATTGACTATTCAACAACTTCTGCACTTAGAAAACTGTACCATTTTACAGCTCATATAGCTTTCCTTCCTCTACAAGAATAGCATGAAAAAGTTTCTTAAATGCTTTGTTAAAATATGGCTATGCATGTGTATGTAATAAGGCCCTTCGGCATTTTCATGAATTTTGTGGAACTCTTCTAGAATCAAGTTTTTAAATACATAAAATAAAATATTTAAGCATACAAATGAAACTATATTGAAACATAGTTATTAAAATAGTTCACAGAGTCCATATTAAAAACCTCTAATCAGAGGAATATACATATTCCCCTAATATGCCTGATAACACTTATAAGAAAAGGAAGCAGGTCTAGTTAGATATTACTTTTTTCTTGAGAATACCATGCTTTTAATAATCACTGCTTCCCTTCCTAAATTCACATAAATCTTCCATTTAAAATATATTCCAAAATTTTGCCAGAAATTGAAATCAAGATGGCAGGTTTGTGGGTTGAAGATTCCATAATTTTTCTATGCCAGGATTTCTCTCTTCTTTTCCAAAATCAATGAGAATGACTTGGTAATCACATCCACCAGTTCTTTTAAGGTTCTGAAGTATAGCTCATCTCAGCTTGGAGATTTGAACTCATTAAAGGCAGCTTGGTCCTTTCTTATTATCTCCCTATTTATCTTTGTTATCAACTCCCTATAAATGATTTTGTCATTCATTTCCTTTTGAAATAAAAAAATGATTCTTTTTGCCAAGGAAGAAATTTACTAGTCATCTCCTCATTCTAGAATCTTTGTTATAAATCATCAACCTTACTGATATGTAATTTTTATACTTTCTTCCCTTTCTAAACAAAAAAAGTAACGTTTACATTGAATGATGGGCCTGAACAATGAAACAGCAATTCTTAGAGCATTTAAAATATACTTTTCCTGGTAATAATCTATGATTGAACCTGATGAACCTGATTCTGGAAGAATATAATGGAAAGGTCCTTTCTCATATCATATTGGAAAATAAATATTATATTCTAATTGTGTACTGTTAAATTTCCATATAGTGATGAAAAGCCTTTTAAATGGCTACTTCACCAGAACTGAGTGTGCTTACAAAAGGCTAGATCAGATGAAATCTCTCTCTTGCTCTCTCTCTCTCTCTCTCTGTGTGTGTGTGTGTCTCTGTCTCTCTGTGTCTCTGTCTCTCTGTTTGTGTGTGTGTGTGTGTGTGTGTGTCTTTCTCTCTTCTCTTTCTTCACTGATGGCATTGGAGTGAAGAGAAAGAAGAAAAGCACTCAACCTCCAGGAGAGAGTTGAGTAGTTGCAGAGGTAACAGTCTGAGTTTAGCCAGTTCCCCAATTTCCCAATATGGTTGCCATGTGTCCATGAACACATGGTATAGTCTCTGTTTCTGTCTCTCTTTTTCAGATCCTTGGGGAATGGTAACTGTTTTCTTTCCCAAATTCATCTTGTTCCGAACTTTAGAGTACCTTACATTTTTTTAACAAGGTCATACCATGTTTTTGCATTTATTTTGTAATCCTGCCCTTACTTGCATCATCTGCCTACATATTTTAAAATCACATAATCAGAACCACAGAAATTTAGAAGTTGATGGGGACTGCAGCAACCAGCATAATTCAACCTAAAACCCCCCAAAAGCATTCCCACTACCAGATGCCCCATAAGGAATTATCTAACCCTTTTTTTTTGGTAGGGGGAGACTGTCTATGTTTGAGAGGGAGAACTCGCCACCTTCTAAAGAAGTTTATTCTACTATAGATGTGTTTCTTTGAAGATTTTCCTGACGTCAAACTTTAAATTGTTACTTATCCTTCCCTCTGTGACCAACAGACCAAATCTAATCCCTTTCCCCCAGACTTGCCCTTCAAACATTTGATGACAATTATACTGTCAATTTTTAGTTCTATTGTCACGAAGCTAAGCACTCATAGTTTTTTATACTGATCCTCAGATGACTGTTTATTATTTTGGCTTTCCACCTCTGAATACTTTCCAGATTATAAATCTCCTTCTCAACTATGGTGCCCCTAACCTAGTCCATCCTTTCCAAAGAGATGGAAGATTGCCAGGCTTTATCATCTGCTCTGCTGCTGCCTCCTAAGGTATTTTATCACCTGTTTTCCTCCTTCACACTGTTATCTTACCAACCTAGGTAACCTAAGGACCTCTAGATCTTGCCATTAGCCTGGTGATGCACCCTTAGGACCTCCAGTCCTTTCCATTTGTCTTACACCTGAACTTTCTTTTATGTGTTTTCTCTTCCAATTTGAGAGGAGAACAGGAACAGGAACAGGCTCACCTTTTCTATTTTTACCAAGTACTTGGCACAGTACCTGACACCAAGTAAGTGCTTAATACATGTGTTTTGATTCATTCACTCAAACTTAACAGAATATTCCAGATCTATTTAACCAAAGCTAATTATAACGTTAGTATCATAATACCTTCTTATTTCTAGAAACTATGCCTTTCTTTTTTAATGAAATAATTATCACAAAACTTTACTTATGACAAAATATTAAAAGAATATAATTTCCACAAATAAATGCTATCATACTTGACTGACATTTTCCATGGTAGTAATGCTAGTTCAAAAGACATCCTTTGAGGACACTGGAACACCTGGTTCCCCACAGGGCCTCTGCCTCTCTTAATGCAATCCAAAATCATCTTAGCTTTTTGGACTGCCATATCAAATTGCCAATTTATATAGCTTTGCATTCCACTAAAGCTCCCATATCTTTCTCAGAAAAAACCCAACTGCTTTCTAAGTATTCCTACACCATAGTGTACATTTTAAAAATCCAAACATAAGACTTACTATTATTTCTACTGAATTGTATCTTATTAATTCAGCCCAATATTCAAGCCTAATAAGAAGTTTTTTCATCTTGGCCCTGCCATCCATTGTATTTGCTAGCCTTGCCAGCTTTGTGTTATCTAATAGCTGAGTCATTAATAAAAATGTTAAATAGCACAGGACCAATCCCAGACCCTTGGTTGGAGACCTTTTGCCAAAGAGTTATTGAACGTTTGAATCTGGCAATTCAGCCAGTTCTGAAATCATCTAATTGTTATTTTGTCTAGTTTTACATCTGTGAATCTTTTTCATTAAAAGAAGACTATTGCTATGCTTTCTCAAGTCCAGAATGCATCTTGGAGCATCGCTGGAATTCCTCTCCTTCTAAATCACCAATTCTGCGGTTTAGTAAATATCATTTCTCTCCAAAGTTTCTATCATTTCTACTCCAGCAAAGCATTTTTCCTCTTTGATAAAGATCAGGTCTGGAACAAAAGTTTACCTAACCGTTTCCTCTAGCTTTTTCTCTAACAAGAAGTTAAAATAAGACATGAGGAGAAATTGGAAAGTGTTCTGCACTTGACGATGTAAGGGTTAAAAATTAAAGGGTTGGACTCAATATAGAGAGTTAATCCCATCTTCACAGCAGAGACAGAGTGTGTGTCCAGATAACTTAAGTCCCCTATCACTACTCTGAGCCAAATTTGTGATCTGTTTCTGAACTCATTGATTTTTCTCCCCTTTTCATATTGTCTGTAGTATATTCTGATGTATTGTGTCTTGGCTTAATAATTTGGAATGTATCATTTTATAAATAAAGTTAATAGAATTTTCCCTTATGTTTTCCTACAGCGAGATTCATGTGCCATTTTTGTTTCCACTTACATAGTCTTGTGAGACTGTCCCAGAATTAATCTTCATTAGTTGAGTTCACTAACCTTAACAATGTCTATAAGCAAAGTAAAAGTTTTCTCTCTTGTAGAGCTTTCCTTTGTGAAATACTACCAATGGAATTTATATTACATGTGACACTCTTTTGGGGAAATGGCTTGTCTATACTCTCACATAAGCAAAAATCTAGTCAAGATATTTGAATTAACTCCTAGGGATGAAAAGGGGGGTAAATTGGTACATTCTTCTTGTTCACTCTTCTCTCGAATCCAGATTTCTGCCAGGTGCTCAAGAAACTTGGGTTCTGAACTCGCCTCCTATTTTATAGTCAATGCACAGGGCCAATTTCTCAGGCAATTGAAGTGGTCTTCCTACCAAGCTCATTGCATTTCATACAAGGATTTTCCCCACTTAATCTTAAGTGATTGATTAAGATTCATTTTTAACTCATTAAGGCATCTCATCACTTATTTTAAGTGAGATGAGGTGACTTAATTGCTATGCTCAATCAACCTCCCCTTTACATAAAGATAAAATATTAAATCTAAAATCTATAAAATATACTTTGTTGCCCCCATACCTTTGGGGAAATTAATTCAGCCCTCTCTCCCTCTCTCTCTCTCTCTCTCTCTCTCTCTCTCTCTCTCTCTCTCTCTCTCTCTGTCTCTGTTTCTCTGTCTCTCTCTCTGTCTCTCTGTCTCTGTCTCTCTCTCTCTCTGTCTCTCTCTCTGTCTCTCTGTCTCTGTCTCTCTCTGTCTCTCTGTCTCTCTCTGTCTCTCTGTCTCTGTCTCTGTCTCTGTCTCTCTCTCTCTCTCTCTCTCACACCTATACATTATCATTTAGTGATTATGGTACTTTACAATACATAGAATAAAACTAAAGGGACTATAGATAAAACATTCCTCCACCTTACCTTCTGAAGCTTTGGTTCAAATGTAAAAGGTTTCTGAGCATAGACAACTGTAACTAATAATCAAACAAGAAGAAGAGTATTTACTTTCCTTCTCTTAGGCTAATAGATTAAAAAAAAGAGGGCAGCTTGAGGTATTTTACCCTGAAGAAAATTCATAGTAGCTGTCTATTTTTAACTGATTTGGTGTGATTCAGGCCATGGGGTTTTGTCATCTTCTTTTGGTTCTGATTATCCCTCAATGACTAAATAAGTTACTTCTACCTGGCTTGCCTTATCTTCTTAAAAAATATCCTTGCACATATTCATAAAGTACTTTTGTTCCCTATTCAAATAATATAGACAAAATATTCATTTAAACTCGTTTTCTGCTTGAAAGTGAGTCCAGTTCACAAAGATAGGGCTTACTTAATTCATGTAAATTAGTTCATTTTTCTCCTCCTCTTCTCTTATCCAGGGGTTCTCTTTATTAATGTTCTTTCTCTCTTTGCACTCCCCTATCCCATCTCATAAATGTCAACAGCAGGTATATCCTTAGCGATCTTAAGCCCTTCTCCAAAGTGGAGATATCAGATAGTTTATATCATTCTATTTTGAGCATGAATGTATTGTTCAGAGCAGAGACATCAAATTCATGGTCAGTACACTCAACCACAAACTGAGTTATTGCTGGAATTGATAATGGAACTTGTCTCCTGACTTTTTCCACTTCATTGTCTTCCTTGACCAAATACTTGGATAAGCCTGCTGAAGTGGTTAGGATGCTGGAATTTGTATAAAAAGATCTGAGTTCAAATTGTACCTCAAACATTTATTAGCTATGTGATAGTAGACAAATTCATTTAAAAAATGACAAAAGTCATTTAACCCTTTAGAACTTCAGTTTCCTTATCTGTCCAATGGGGGTAATAATAGCACTGTTACAATTAAATGACAAGCTCCAGGTTCTTAGTTTCCATAGAGTTTATTAATATTTTTGTTAATATTATTATTTTATTATATTTTTTCATTAATATTATTATATTTTTTATTTGAATAAAGAAAGCAGATAGACATTAAAACCTATTTTCTAATCTAAGTCTGACCACGTGTTGCTCCTCCAGCATGGTTCTTAGTAAGCCTCCCACACTGCTGACCAGGGAATAGAGAGACCATCCTTCCACAGCCCTCCTTTATTCCCCACATGCATCGCCTGTTCAGTAACATCCAGTCAATGGGGACAAGCTGGGTCTGACAGGAAGGAAGTCTGCGACCCTGAGGGGGAGGAGGTTCTATTTACAAAGCACAAATCTCAGACTTATTGTGTGGATCAAAGGAGATAATTGTGTTGAAGTGATTTACAAATCTTAAAACCACAAGTAAATTGAATTGTTGTTCCTGGGACTTTTCTCTCTACTCCACCCTTTCCCCACTGAATCTTATTAATGTGGCCCAAGGGTTGTCCAAATGGCTTTCAAAAGTTCTAAATCTGTATTGTAGAGGCCTGAATCCTCTGATGTGACTTTATCTTAAACCTCAAGGTATAGGATTGGGTAATGTGACATTGCATTCAAACTCCAGAAAAATATATGAGAATGAATGATGCTTCAGCTGGTCTTTTGATGTGGTGAATGGAATTCTTTTATCCCTCTCTTGAATGTAGCTAGTTTGTATAATGGCATCCCTCATCCCTTTGTCACTGGAAACATGGTAAGTAGCAAAATCTTTAGGACCTCATGTGCTAATGCTTGCATTTCCCCAGTGGAAAGGTAGATTTATACATTGGAATTGTGGAAGGCACATTTTACTTCAGGAAATCCTGACTAGTCATATTTTAAGTGAGTACTTCTGAGATACTGAAGGCAATTCTGATTCGTTTAAAGAAATTCTCCCGAGTTTGAACTTTTCAAAAAGGGGAAAATGCTGGCGCTTTCTGACCTGCATCATGAGACGAGTATTTACTTTGGCAAATTCTCTTTTATTGGTTTTGATTGTTTCTTAAAATGGTGCATCAGTTTTGCTTTGCAGCCTTCAATGGAAATGAAGCTCACCCTTGGATGTGCTGAAATGACAGCTCCAGGCAGAGCAAACTCTTCGGGCACTTTGTACACACAATTGGCTTTCGTAGCTGCTCGACAGATTGGAGCTACGGCGGTCTGCTTCGTTATTAAGGCCATAGGATGCAGGTGGTACGGGTTGCCCCTGGGGCAGCGGTGCTGGTAAAAGAAGCCAGAATTTGAGGCATTTCTAGCTCTGAAAACATCCCAAGGTGCTTCTCTCCCTATCCCGGGCCTTAAGAAGCCTTTTCCATTCAGTTACTGTTTTACATTTAGCTTCTGTGTTTCCTGCCAAGTTATGGGGAGGCACTTTCTGGTAAAATGACGCGAGCCTGGATTATGCTACTTTGTGCCATAACTTTGTTCAGAATGATGAGCAGCCAGCAGTTATGTAGTCCTTTGAAGTTTGCAGGGCAACTTACCTATGTGGTAGTTCAACCCCGCGAAGTCGACACTCTCCTAATTTCACAAACGAGGAAACTGAGGCAAAGAGAGTTTCACCTGACCGCACACAGCCACTTGTAAGTGTCTAAGAAAGGATTAAACTCATCTTAATTGAGTACTTTATCCATTACGTCATCTACATTAATGATTGAAATAGTATATATATACTAGCTATACGAACTCTACTATATGCTAACCCTAAATATATATACTCACACACAGATACACATATATAACATGTAGAATACACGTTATATAAATACCTATATACGCCTATTGTTATTGTTATTTTTGTTCTTGTTCACTTGTTTCAATCCTATCCTAACCCAATATGGGGTTTTCTTGACAAAGATAACTAAAGGAGTTTGCCATTCCATCTCCAGATCACTTTACAGATGAGGAAACTGAGGCAACCAGAATTACGTGACTTGCCCAAAGTCACATGGCTAGTATCTGAGATGAGATTCGAAGCTTGGTCTTCCTAACTGCAGGCCCAGTTCTCTCTGCACGGTGCCACCTACTTCACCTCATTTATAATTCAAATGCTTTAGAATGATTTTATTTCATTTTCCTTGTCAAGGAGATGCAAGCATTATCTCCATTTCACAAATGAGGCAACTGAGTTGAGGCAATGGTTAGCAACTTGCCCAGAATCACACAGCATGTGTCTGAAGCAGGATTTAAACTGCAGGCTTCCAGAATCGGAGTCCTCCACTATTTACTACCACCTGCCCCTGAGCAATACCAACTAAATTCTCCCTCCAGTTTAGAGTCCCACGTGGTGCCATGATAGAATTTCAATCACAGTTTTCTTTATTCAGACACTCTTTCCTTGTTTGTTCTTGAGGATTAGAAGGTTCTTTTCAGCCCATTCGTTCATCTCAAGTACCTACAAGCTTTGAACTCTAGTGGTTCAAGGAAGAAAATTCATAGTATTGGTCATGTCCTGATGTTGATTGTATAGCTTGAGGGTTAAAATGTCTTTGTTTTAAAGAGTTATAGCAGCCCTCAATTAGGTATGAAAGGGTTCTGCCTTCAATAAATCTTTCAAAGTACTTACCCTATTCCAGGCCTTATGTTCGCCCCTGAAAAGAAGACAAACATAAACTCATCCCTAGCCTCAGTATTTTCCTGAGTATGGGGAGCATCGTGTCTTTTGAGGAGGGGAGAACATCAGCAATTGGGAAACCATTTGGTACAATGAGAAGCCTTCAACTTGGAGTCATAGGACCTGGATTTGAACCCTGGCTCTGTTATTTCTTTTCTATATCACAGAGAATCAAGTACTTAACCTCTTGGGGCCTTAGTTGATTCATTTGTAAAATGAAAGTATTGGACCAGGAGACCTCCAAGGTCTACTTCAGATCTTGATCGATGTCCAACAGAAGGATGAAGAAAGGAATCATGCAGGTTATGACCTGAAATTTACCTTGGAGAAATAGATGCATAGCAGGCATGGAGGATAGCTTATGTGAATCTATCAGATATAAAGAATGATTTTCTTTCAAGATTTGCATATTGAAGGGAGCTGGATATGTGGAGTCAAGATGGCAAGGCGAGAGGAAGCAGAACAACATAGGTGCTTGTGAAACTCTCTCCAGAATCATCTAAAACAAATGTTTTGGTCTGAATTTTGATCAGAAAAGTTGAGGAAAAGGCACTAAGGGTGATTTTTCTTGCCCTGGGTAACTTAGGGAAGCAGAGAGGTCTGGGTAATGACCAAGACAGTGTCTAGCCCAGGAGCACACAGCTCAGAACATTGGAGTACACACAGTGTGAAAGAGGGCAAAGAGGAATCCAGAACTAGCATCTAGGTCAAGAAAAAAGTTCTACAAGCATCCAAAAGAAAGAATTCAAGTGCCAGGGAGCAACAGTCAGAATGACAGAGGAGTTGGTAGCAACCCGTAAAAAGCAGAGAATTTAGAACATGATATTTTAGAAAGCCAAGAATAGGAAGCCAAGGATAATACGCAATCTCGTTAGTTACCCACAGCTACATGCACAATAATACATCAATTATATAGTTGGCAATCATCATTGTGAATGTGGGTGGAATAAAGCCACCTATGAGGTAGAAGAGCACAGCAGAGTAGATTAGCTATCCACTGCCCCCGGAGGAGCTGATGGAGTCTAAAAGATTGAAGCATACCAGCTTCACTTTATATTCCTCCGCGGATTGTTCTCTAATGTGAGCCGTATGCCTTTTGGTTCGTAGTACTATATTGTATTATATGGAAATGGCAGGTACTGTTTGTAAATACTTATTGCACGATAAACCATGGACCACCCACATTAGATTACCTGCCATCTAAGGGAGAGGGGGGAGGGGGAAGGGAGGAAAATTGAATTGCAAAATGTCAGAAAATGACTATTGAATAAAATTGTATTGCCATGTAATCTGGCAAAAATAAATTAGAAAACTAGAATCCAACAGTGTGGTGTTTGCAGGAACCACATCTGAAATAGAGGGATACATGAGTTAAAATAAGGGTCTGGAGCAGAATATGTTAAGTTAAACATTTAGATTTAGCAATCATGCTGCCCTGCACTCTGCACATGGCAAGAGCATCTAACACAGAGGTACCCTTCTTCCCAGTGTTCTCCCTAACACCTATGTGGAATCATTCTCCTTTGATTGACTACATGATGGGACAAGTTACATCTTTAAAACTCTCCAGCCTGGGGCAACCTCACTCTTTCCCTTGTGCTGCATCCATAGGACAGAATAGGAAGGGAGTTAACTGGGCTTCAATTCAAATTTAGAAGTTAGTTACATTAATTTGATAATTACATTTTTAAAAAAGTCTGAGCTCCTGGAGAATCAAGAAATCATTCTCCCAATAAGTTCCGTCTTTCCTAAGAGCACCTGATGGAACCTTGATGCTATAGCTCTACACCCTCAAGCAGGGAAATCAATCCATGATGGCTAGGAAGTCCAGCAACTCTTTCCTCTTCCAAAACCTACTTAGACTGCAGGGTGCCAATGAAGGTTTGCGCCTTCATATTATGGATCTCTACTTCATTAGTTGTCAGCTATGCTTTCTGGAACTCATTTTCTCTTTTTCATCTAGGATTTCCCTGCCTTTTTGACAGCCACTTTTCCCTTATATGTATCTTTCATGTTTTCTCTTGCTGCTGATTGTGTTTTTTCAGGGAAATGTCATAACTCCTTTAGCATGAAACCATCCAGCACATCATTCTTCCAAGTTAGTCAGCGTATCAACAAACTTCAGGAAGCTCTGGAAACCCAGGTAAGAGGTGCAAAGATGATTTTCATAAGACAGTTCCCGCTGCTGGGTAAAGACCTACATAATCCAATCCAACCCAATCTGATCCAGGGACTTAGGTGTTTACATCCATCGTGCAATACTAAGAGCAGGACATACAAAGGCAAAACAAAAAGCAGTTACTGCCCTTAAGAAGCTTATGTCTTCGGTTGCTGTTGATCTTTACATTTACACAGTGTTATCATCATGTATTTTCTTGTTTCTGCTTGTTGCGTTGTGTATCAGTTCAAATGCTCCTCTGGTTGTACGAATTCTTAATACGGAGAACTTCTAACTGCATAGTAATAGTTCATTAAACCTATTGACCATGATCTATTTTCATTTATTAACTTTGACAATTTCCTCTGTGTTGGGTAAAACCTTGATTTGTGCCTCTTGTTATTAGTGATTTCAAGACATCTTTCATATTATTAGCTTTCAAAAGTTTTAGAACATCAGTCATATCCTTATTTACCCACTGAATAATGGCTCTCGGCCTTACATATTTGTTATGTGAACACTTTAAAGGCAATTTAAATAACACTTTAAAGAAAAAAGATGCAGAAAATTAATTTTAAAAACTAAGAAGCAAGACAAGTTGAAGTGGGGGAGAAAAAAGAAAATTTTATTTCACTGCTTAACTTAGAGAAAAAAAGAATTAGAAAACTAAATAAAATTAAGAAAGAAAAAAGAACCAATAGATAAAGAAACACTCCAAAACTAGGAAAAGGGATAACAAATGGGACTTTGGTAAGTGGGATTTAAGAGTGATAAAGGAGGAGAGTTAATGAGAATAGGGTTGCCCTAAAGTAGACTAAACTAAAACAATTAAAGACACTATCTTAACAGACAAAAGGGTAAACAATTTTAATTTGGAGACAAAGCAGTAAAATACAAACGTTTCATAACATTTAGTGTGAATGAATTAAACAATCCAATAAAATGAAAAAGAGAGATACCTAAGAAAACAAAACCCTACCACCTAATCCTTATAAGAAATAGACTTCAAAAATAAAGATATACTCAGAATAGAAATGAGAGGCTAGAATAAATTTTACAAAGTAACAAATAAATCCCCCAAACAGGAATTATAATCTTGCTATCAGATAAAGCAAAAACAAACACATAACATAAAAAGATAAAAAAGGAAACTACATTATGCAGAACTAATATACACAAGATGCCATAGTATACATAAGAAGACATAGTGATATAATAGTGGCAGGAGATTTTAATGTCTGTCTCAGTTTTAGATAAATCTACTAGAAAGGTAAACAAAGGGAAAATATCTAACTGAACAAATTACTTGAGAAACTAAGGCTAAAATACTTATGCCTTTTAAATGGAACTCCTAAAATATAGACATTTCTCAACCTATGAAAAACTTTTAAAAGTTTATGTATTATAATACAGAGATATGGCAAATAAGTGTAAAAAGGCAGAAATAGTAAATACATCATTTACAGACTATAATATGACAAAAATAGAAATCCATTTGGGGAGTGAAATTGGTCAAAGTTCTGGTATGCAGCTAAAGCAGTCCTCAAGGGAAAAAGCTCATCCCTACAAACATATATTAACAAAGTGATAAAAGACAACATTACTGAACTTGAATATATATTCTTAAGAAGTAGAAACCCATCGAATGATTGAACTCAAATCAAACACCAAAAGTGAGATATAAGAAGTTGGAGGAGAAATAAACAGGAAATCAAAATAACCATAGAAATGATAAATAAAACTAAAAGTTGGTTCTTTGAAGGGACTAATAAAACTGATAAACCTAAATTTAGCCAGTCATTAATAAAAAGGGGGGCAGAAAATCAGATGAACAAAATAATAATGAGCAAGGTCAGACCACAAATGATAAGCACTTACTATGCCGTTATATGCCGTGAAATTTTATTTTTCATATACTGTGTTAATTTCTATTTTTAGAGAGAATTATTGTGTATTCCTATGTCTGAGGTTTGGGTCAAAGATACCATCCAATCTGCTGCTTTTTGCATTTTCTTTGTCCTTTGGAATCCCAAGGATCCTTTTCTTTCTTTCTTTTCTTTTAAACAGAATTTGTTTAATAACTGAAGAGAAGAGTTCTTTTCCGGTTTACCTATTTCCAATGCTATGGACATGGAGAGGAATGGAGAGGTTAATGGACCACATCTTAATTAACTATCACCAATTATCAAAGATGTCTTAGAATGGCAAAGGGAGGGGATGAATAATGAGCTCCTGAAAATCCATTTATTAGACAGCCAAAGGCAGCTCAGGATGTCCTTGTATTACTTTATCGGTTATGATGCTGACCTAACCAGTAAAACTGATATAATCAATAACACATATTCTTATATATTATAATATATATTCTTGCCCCAATTCAGTCTCTCAAGATAATTTTAATCACAACAATGCTAAGAAAACAGAGAAGTCACACACAAAAAAGAAAAATCTTAAAAAAAAACCCAAACCTTAAAAGACCCACAGAGACATTTTTTTGCTCTCAGAGATTCACGGAATTCCATCAAACTTTTAAAGAATACTTAATACCAAGATTGGAGGAAGAATTCTCAAAAATAAAATAAGAAATCATCCCATCAGATTCTTTTGAACAAATATAGTTCTAGTCCTAAAACAAGGGGAAGGTAATGCCTAATGGGAGAATTGTAGATCAATATCATGAATAAATGCCAGTTTTAACTTTTATTTTCTTTTATTATTTTACTAATTACATGTAAAAAAATTTCCACATAAGTTTTCCAAAATTAGATGACATAAATTGTCTCCATCCCTCCTCTCCCCACTGGGGAGAGCAATTCAAGCTGGGTTTTACCAGTATCATCACAGAAAACATATTTCTATATTGTTCATTTTAATAAGTAAATAATCTTATAAATCCCAAACCCCCAAACATATACCCAAACAAACAAGTGAAAAACATAGGCTTTCATCTGCATTCCTATTCCAACCATTCTTTCTCTGGAGGGGGATAGCATTCTTTTTCAAAAGTCCCTCAGAATTGTCCTGATCACTATATTGCTGATAGTAGCTAAGTCTTTACATTTGATCATTCCACCATATTGCTGTTACTGTGTACTATGGTTTCCTGGTTCTGCTTATTTCACTCTGCATCAGTTCATGTAGGTCTTTCCCAGTTCTTTCCCCTTACAGGACAATAATATTTCATAACCATCATATATGACAATTTGTTCAGCCATTCCTCAATTGATGGACATCCCTTTATTTCCAATTTTTTTTTTGCCATCATGAAAAGAACAGCCATAAACAACTGCTTGATCACATGGATATGATTGGGGATGTAGACTCTAAACAATCATCCTAGTGCAAATATTTATAAAATGGAAAAAAGTCTTGATCAATGACACATGTAAAAACCAGTGGAATTACTTTTTGGCTATGAGATGGGGGTGGGAGGAGGAGAGGGAAAGAACATGAATCATGTAACGCTGGAAAACTATTCTTAATTAATTTATTAAATTAAAAAAATAAAATTTAAAAAAAGGATCACTTTGTAGTTTAATCAACATGTCTAGGGTGATTGTGTGTGTCTACATGTCTACATCTACAATCTAGTGTGAGTCTACATTCCCAATCATATCCATGTGATCAAGCAGTTGTTTTTCTTCTGTTTCTACTCCCATAGTTCTTTCTCTGGATATGAATACTGTTATTTCTCATCAGTCCCTCTGAATTGTTCTGGGTCATTTCATTGCTGCTAGTAGATAAGTCCATTCCATTCTATTATGCCACAGTCTATATCTGTGTACAATATTCTCCTGGTTCTGTTCCTTTCACTCTGCATCAATTCCTGGAGGTCGTTACACTTCACCTGGAATTCCTCCACTTCATTATTCCTTTTAGCACAATAGTATTCCATCACCAACAGATCCCACAATTTGTTTACCCATTCCCCAATCGAAGAACATCCCTCATTTTCCAATTTTTTACTACCACAAAATCATATAAATATTTTTGTACAAGCTTTTTTCCCTTATTATCTCTTTGGGGTATAAACCCAGCAGTGGTATGACTGGATCAAAGGGCAGACAGTCTTTTAAAGTCCTTTGAGTTGCCACAGAATTTAAGGAGGAATTGCTACAAAATGAAACCATAGGGTTTAATGAAGAAACCAGAATCCCCTTTGAGATTCTCCCAGAAGGATATTTGACTTTCATGAGGAGAATGTAAAGCAAAGTATAATTATTTGACTTTGTCTTTGCTCTTCTGTGCCCTTAATGATAGTGCCATGGACACACTGCTGGGCTCTAATCAGTTCTAAAGGCTAGGTTTTGAGAGTTTGTACTAAAAATTTCTTGATAGAAATTTAAGATAAAAAATGGCATTCTGATCCCTAGAAGTATGTTTCAGTTTTATAATGATTAAAAAAATCAATTTGGCTGATTTGTAAGCTTTGTGAAATTACATGGTTTGAAACTCATCAAGTTCTCTGTAAGTGGGTCATATTCATATCAGTACAAGGTGAGAAAAGTTTGAATCTTTAGAAATTGTTATTTTTGATTTTTAATGCAAATCATCCTACATCCACATTATAAATCAAGTCCAGTTATCAGTCCAAGGCTAAACAAGCTTGTATTAATATCACCTCTTAATGTCAAGAAATTATAACTTTTTATTTTCACAGACCAATGTAGCTAATGTCCAAAACAGTCCCAATGCAGCATGACTCATATGACATCCTAAAGAATTACTTCCTCAAACTACTATTTAACTATTGATTTTAGGGTATTAGTAGTTGGTGTCCTTTTATTTCAAATACCACAAGAATATATATATATATATATATACATATATATATATATATACACACATATGCACATATACATGTATGTAGAGCTAATCCTTATTTTAACTATAATAGTTTATGTAAGAAGATATCTCAGTCAATCTTTCTTTATCTGTCTCTATGTATAGTGCCTGAAAAAAGTGTGCATATATGTGTATGTATATATATTATCTTTAAACAGTTGTAGCTAGAAAGTCAATATAGTCTCTTTAATATGAAGCCTATACATGTATATATTTTTACATATGAAATTTCCCTTATCAAGGAAAGCTATATTGGGATGGATATTCAGCTTTATATAGACAAGTTTCCCATTTATAGTGGTTACATATTAATTCATCATCAAGCAACTTTCCTGTATAACCTCTCTGTTTCTAAGTTTTCTGTTCTAGTTGAATCATACAGATGTTTAATTTACTTGAATTTGACTATCTGTGGAGAAAAAGACACCCTGAGTTAAGGTAACATAGAAAAACAGAGGACAAGTACAATCTAAATTGTAGGTAATTTTACAGACCATCCTACTCAATGAGGGTATTTGCCAGAGTTAGTAAGTGGAATAGATATTTATAATGCTAAGCTCTTTTTATAAATATCTGATTTTAAATTCATAATTAATCAAAGTAGATGCAATAATCACCCTCATTTTGTAGCTGAAAAATCTGAAGTTAAGTGACTTGCCCAGGGTCATATAGCTAAGAAGTATCTGAGACTGGATTTAAACTCTGGTCTTCCTGACTTCAGGTCCAGAATTCTATCAAACAGTTGCATCAACCAGCAGCTTCTCATTAAACAGGAGATTCATTTTCTATTCTAATGTCCTTTTCATAGAGTGAATATCTTCCTTCTGAGTGAGATTCTAGAATATCTTCATCATCATGTCTACCTGAAAGAACTATCCTCAGATGGACTAGAAGGTCTCTGATGTATTGTGTGACTTTACCCTTTTTTGTCCTCTCTTCCCTCGTGGTAAAAGAAAAAAAGAAAAAAGAAAAAGAAAGAAATAATTAGGTAGTGCTGGGGTCATCTTCAAATAATTATATTTGCATCAAATCTTTTCAAGGACATTTCCCCTTTAATCATTCATTTTCTTTTATTTTGTACAAGTTTTAAAAATTTAAAAATAAACCCTTCTTGTCTTGCTTTAGAATCAATAGTAAGTATCAGTTTCAAGGCAGAAAAGCAGTCAGGGCTATTGTAAAAATAATATTAGTGAGTTATATAAATAGATAGGAAAACTATGACAATACAGGTTCAAAAGTGTTCAAATACTTTTGGTATATGTAATCAAAAGTATCTTCAATGATGAAGTGAAGCTCAAATGTGGACTTCCCTTCAGGGTCAGGAGCAAGGATGCTAAAGAGACTCTTATCATAAAAAAAAAAACAAAATATTTATTGAAATATATAAGGATAAAAAGGAATTCTAATTCTAGGGGATTCTAAATACACACAAATAAACTCCCTGGTTCTGCAAGGAATTGCTTTTCCTCTGTTTTACAGGCTACACTAATCCTCCCTGATCTAACCCAAATTTATAATATTCTAAATGAAACTACCACTATTATCCTTATAATTCTTAACTTCCCCTTCAAACATAAAATAACAAAAGCTAGCTGATTGAGTCTCAACAAGAATCACCCAAACAAAAGACCAGATCTTTCTTTGGTCTTCTCAGATATATACCAATTTATGAAGACAGAAATAGATAGTCAATAGTGTTTCCTAAGTTGGAAAAAGAAAACACTAAGCTCTTTCAGGTCAGAGAGAGAGAGAGAGGTAAAGATGTTACCTCCTCAAGCCCTGAGAAAGAGTCTGTGTGTGTGTGTGTGTGTGTCTCTGCCAACTGCCAGAGATCAACTGCCAACTGCCAGAGAGAGTAATTGACACAGAAAAACAGTTAAAACTGTCAACATTTGAAGTTAACATATTCTCTCAGCTCTGCTTCAAACTCCAATTCTTTCTCAAGCCAGTCTCTCTATTTCTTCTCTCTAAACTAATAAAACAATACTTATTTTCTAATATCATCCTTATACTAGGCAGTTGGGATTAAGTGACTGGCCCAGGGTCACACAGCTAGGAAGTGTCTGATACTAGATTTGAACTCAGGAATCTCCATGCCTGGTTCTTTATCCACTGAGCCACTCATTATGGAGCAGCTGCCCCATTAACCTTTTTCCTATTTTTGTTTTCTTTTGACTAGAAGTTTTGATTTCCACTTCACCCTCTGATCAATAGAATAAACTTAGACTGAGTGTCATGAAAAATAAAATTTTAATTCACTTGTTAGCATAGTAGCCATATAAGTTCTCTGATACAGAGAGCCTTCCTTTAAGGAAACTCTAGTCACCTTTGAGGTACAACTCTTTAAAAATAATATACTTTAATTTATGGGTGACAAGGAATTTTCAAAGGTAATTTTAACTATTAAATTTTGCCTTTATACACTAATTTTGGAACCTAACCACTGATTAAGATGTGACTCCACTGTATAGAGAAAGCTAATGTGTTGCTACTCAATGATGTCTCCAACTCACCCTCAAATTCGCCTTCCCTGGCCTGGCCATAGATGGCATAAAACAGCAGAGAGAAAACAAAGAAAGATGTTAAATTAATGGACATTTTCCCAGGTCTCCCCTTACTGCAATAGAAACCTCATCAGAAGCAAGCAAGATTCTTATATTTATTTATTTAAAAGCATTTTATTTTTATTTTTAAAAATATTTTTTCCATATTTCCATGATTAATTTTCTTTCCCTCTCATCTCCCAGAGTTGCTAAGCAATTCTACTGGGCTGTACAAATGTTATCACTTGATACCTATTTCCATATTATTCATTTTTTACCATAGAACTAAAATTCCAAATCATATATCCATATAAACAAGTCATAAATCATGCCATAAGTTTTTCTTTTGCATTTCTATTCCCATAGTTCTTTCTCTTTATGTGGATAGCATTATTTCTCATAAGTCCTTCAGGAATATCCTGGATTATTGTATTGCTACTACTAGTAAAGTCCATTACATTGGATAATTCCACAATATTTCACTTTCTGTGTGTACAATGTGTACAATGTTCTCTTGGTTCTTCTCATTTAGCTCTGCATCAGTTCTTGGAGGTCTTTCCAGTTCATATAGAAATCCTCCAGTTCATCACTCCTTGAAGCACAATAATATTCCATCACCATCAGGTACCACAATTTGTTCAGTCATTCCCCAATCAATGAACACCCACTCATTTTCCAATATTTGCCAACACAAAGAGTGAAACTATGAATATTTTGTATGAACATTTTTTTCTTATTATCTCTTTGTGGCACAAACCCAGTAGTGGTATTGCTGGATCAAAGGGTATGTATTCTTTTAAAGCTCTTTGCATATAATTCCAAATTAGCAAGGGCCTTTTAAATCTTGCTAGGCTAGCACAGAGCTGGCAGACCTAAGCTAGTAGGCTCAGGAGGCATGAAAGCCTCTGTGGAAACTGCTCTTACCTTGGACTTCTCCTGGAAAGTACTATAAGGAGTGGCAGAAAACTCTGTGATATTGATCCTGTGTGAGATAAAAATGATGACTTTCTCAAATAAACAAAATCTGGAATCAGAAGGCAGGAGTAAAAAGAGGCAGTTGTTTATTCCCTTCATGAAAGAGAGTCCTCCCATGATGGGCTAAGAAGTGCTGCCTGACTAGGCAGCAAACAGGCAATATATACAAGTTCCCAACATAAGACTCCATCCCCCACTTAAAGCCCCCCCAAACTGGGCCCTGACCCACAATCCAAAACACCTGTGACTGTGTTGTTGCTTTCAACCCAGTTCAGGTGAGGTAAGGGTAGAGATAGAGCTGGTTTTTTTTCCTTTCTGTCTTCCATCAGTTTCCCCTCTTGTCTCTGAGACCCCAATCAACAAAAGGTAAAATAGCCTTTGTAAGCTGAGAATAGCACACTGGAGTTGATCTCACACAATCCTTTTACATCAGTCATTGCTCCAGCTTTGTAGACTTCTTAGGCTTTTGTTTTGATTCTGAGACTTCTTCAATATTGGTTCCTTAGTTTCCTGATAATAGACTAGGAAACATGTGGGCCATTGTCCTGCCAACTTGACTATCGATCTGTCTCATATTAGGTGATATTGAGCTGGCCATTTAGCCTTTATGAGCCTCAGTTTCCTTATCTGGAAAATGTTCCTTAAGACCTGGAGTACTTTGAGTCTCAAGTTAATTCCTAATGATTCACATTTAAGATTGTATAATCCTCTGAGACCAGTCTTTGAAACTGAAAGTGAAACTGTCTTGTCCTTATTACTTCCTATTGAACTTCCATCAAAATTCAACACCTGACATCCTCATATTCAGGGAATTTTCTAGTCCTGCTAATTCCCTCCAATAACGTTTCCTTACTTCTCATTGCCTATCTTTTTTCTTCATTGTTTCTATATATCAGGGCGAATCTTAAATGAAGTTATGCATACCTAGAGACCATCTACATTGACCTTCTATTAAATGTACAATGAAAATGAGTTATTTTAAAGTGCTACGTCTGAAACAGGGGCACAATAGATAGCACATAAACTCTAAGGTTTGTGTACCTTGTGGAATAGGCAATCGGCAAACGCTTCTGAGTGCTTTTATTTCCAGCCTTTTTTTGAGCACTTGATTTTATTCTCTATCAGATTAATTCATGGGAGCCTGTACTTCAGGACTATTAAATTAGAAAATGCATTAGGCTGCAAAACAATCTCTTAAAGGAGAGCCGGCAGTAGCCAGCTGCAGATATGCTGGCCCACTTTAAAGGGGAGTTAAATCTTTACTAAGAACATTTTACTCCAGAGGCTACCAGGCTTGAAATATATGTATCCGTGGGTGGTGGAGGTTCCTTAGGGCTCACTCATTCTAAGAAACCCGGAGCCTGGTTCTCCAGAGGAAGTTTAAGGAGAGTCAAAACAAAATAGTTTATATTCTCAAGATGGCAGAGGTTGAGGAACACCATATGGATTTGGTTGGGGACTCACTGAGAAGTAGAGCAACATGGGAACCAATAGCTGTGAGTCTGACGCAGTATTGCATTCAACTTGTATGTTCAGGTACGCCTTACAAGCCTGTTGCCCATAATTTAACCCAAAGAGATCCATTTGTTTAAATGGACAAGACTTCATTTCCCACTAAAATGTAATACCCATGAGATGATCAAATCAATTATGCTAACTTAATGGAGCACTTATTGTGTTCAACTTACTGTTTCTGGGGGCTTCAAAGACAACAATAATAGTGACAATAAAAATACAGCTAACATTTGTATAGCACTTACATGTGCTTCGCCCCGTGCTAAGTACTTCACAATTATTTGGTCTGACCCTCACAACAGTGAGGTGGGTACTTTATTATCATCCTCATTATACATATGAGAAATTTAAGAGTAACAAAGGTTAAGAGACTTGCCCAGGGTCACACATTTATTGTCTCAGGTCTCCCTGACAGTAGGCCTGGTGCTCTATCTAGCTGCCTTCTGTAATAGTTAAAGGGATTGTAGAGGAGAAGAAGTACAGACGAAAAGGAAGGTTTTGTAACAGGGAATGGAGGAGTTGAAGGGATAGAGGAAATATGCATGCCAGTGAGGGAAAAGGAGAGAGATGTCCCCTACTGAGAAGCTATCTTTGAAAATTGGGGTTCTGGAGAAATGGGCCAACTGTGATAGCCTGAGGGAACATCTTCTCTATTGATTGATGTTGAAGATACCCCAGAGCAGGTAAATACAGACCTCACTGAGGGACAAGCCTTCCTCCCCTTTCCCCCCACCAAGGTCATCCAGCAGGGGTTGAATAAGGACCATTTATGGTTGAATGGCTATCCTTGGGTTTTGCTCCATCTATGTTTCCCTAAAATGATAGGCCTCTTGTCTGACTGCGGTTATTTAACTCAAGATGAATTTAATAACAACTTTGGTTTGGGGAGGTATCAGGGAAGGGGGAAGAGGGATTTCCCTAGATTGGGGTTTGAGTCTCTTTCAGATTTTGAGCTAAGGCCAGGCCTCATAAGCTGGTGAAGGGTTTCTTTTATTTCTGTCTATGCTAATCTGTGTTAGCTTTCTTAAGTTCAAAGTCTTAGCAGTAGACAGCAAGAGGAAGAAAAGTTGTGACCTTCAGAGCTGGTTGGGCCTATCTCTTCAGGCTGACGCCCCTGAAGATCAGCTTTACAGTTCAAACTGCTCCCCTTAAATTCTTTTGTTTCATGACACGATCACAGGAATCCAGGTAGATTGCATGGTTGAGAAAAATCCAGGAATAGAGGTACTCCTATCCAGAGACTGGGATAGAGGCTCCTTCCAGTCCAAGGACCAGGAAAGAGAGACTTGAGGACAACTGCCACTCTCCCAGTCCCCTCCCCACACCAACTGTCATTCTTGTCAATATCTTCTCTCTAACATTCCAACTGCTGTTTGTTCCACCTGAGTGGCAGAAAGTCTAAAACTTGATTTAGTTTTCCTTTCCACAATCATTCCTTTTTTTTGTTGTGACCTTCTCAAGGTTACTTATTTTTACTTACCAATCTACTAAATCTAATGTCTAACTACTCCCCCCAAAATAATAAACTTCTCTCAATTATTCTATCAGTATTCTTTGCTAACTTTATCTATTCTAAGGAATTCTATGCAGGAAAGTTTGGGTAGGGGTAGTTTTAGGGTTTTACAATAAATTCAGTACAATAAATGTTTGAACAAAATCATTATTAAGAAATTTGAATCTTAGTACTAATACTACTTACTCTTGCTAAGTTAAACTAATACAAACATATTTCCTATTTTACATATCTATAATTATTTGCAAATTATTTTATCTCTCTATATTTCCATTAAAAACAATTTCAGCATCAGCTTTACAATAAACAATTAAATGTTTACTATCTGTAAATGCAGCTTAAGTCTATTCCTAAGGATAACTGTCTACGCAATGCTTAACTTAACTTACTCCTAATCTATTCCCTACTTATAACTATTCTCTAAATCCCTAGTCTAATCTATAACCTAATCTTATGTACAACATATATACATTCTATGCTACATATTTACAGACTATCACTATTTTACTAACTTAATTATAGTATATACATTATTTATAGAGATTATTTACATGTAATAATAATACATTGTTCCTGCATCTTGATGTCAGTCAAATAGAAATATCTATTGATCTTTCTATTTGCCTAAGACCTTATGGAACTAACTATATACATATTTACATTTTGCATAGATGCAATTTCAGACACTTGTCTACTTAAACAAGATCTCTCAGTTAGTTTGTGATTTTGTGTTTTGTGTCTAATGGTGTTGTGTTGAATTAATACTTATCAAGTTTCTTCAGATTTCCACTTCTCATGTTGATTGATGGATCTCTTCTTTCTTCCAAGTTATGTAGTGTTGCATGCTATTTCCCTAATATGTGAAATTATTTTTGTTTTATGCTTTGGCCACACTCAGTCTTACATATAAATCCTGTTTTCCAGCTGTCCTCTTCTTATATAAACAAATTATATAAACAAAAGCCTGGTGCTCTATCTAGCTGCCTGCTAAATTAAAACATAGCTCTCAGTTTACAATTTTTGAGATATAAAATCCATTATATTATTATTTTTAAAAATTAGGAAACAGAAATTAAATGATTTATATAGTCAGCAAAGGATTAGAGCTGAGATCTGAATTCAGGTCTTAGTCTCTGACTTATGATCTTTATTTAGCTGCTCTTAATGAGGAGAAACTAAATTTCAATTTTGAATCTCCTACTTAATATTCCTTTGGCCTAGGGTATAATTTCCCCTTCATATTTTATAAAGGAAATTTGAATTATGTGATTTAGGATCATAAAATCTTAGGTTAAGCTTCTTTCCTGTTTCCAGTTCATCTTGTTTAATAATTTTGGGGTATAAGTTCATTCTGTTTTTATTGTTCAGTTGTGTCTAACTCTTGTGTTTTCCATTTCCTCTCCAGCTCATTTTACCAATGAGGAAACTGAGGCAAACAAGGTTAAGTGATTCATCCAGGGTCACATAGGAGATGTTTGAGGCCAGATTTGAAATCAAATTTCCTACCTGGTAATCTGTCCACAGCATCACTTAAATGATGCAAAATTTAGTCATGCCACTCCTCAAAAATCTTCAGTGACTTCCTATTGTCTAATAAGGCAAGTTCATACATTTTGCCTGGTTTGGGTTATAATAGGTAAATATGAATGGTGGTGATGGCGATGCCAAGCATTGCCTAGAGACAACAAATGGTTATAGGGGATTCAGAAGACTGCAGTGATGGAAGTAGAGAGAAACCAAAAAAAATAAAGAGACTCTTAAAACTAATGACTCTTTTCCCTTTCCAGGATGGAAGGAAGGAGAGAATTGTAACTTAAAAAAAAAAAGCAACTCTTGTTCTGGTAGCTTATCTTTCCTTATTCTTTGTTGGAAATAGTCACAATTCCAGTAGTATTTAGTTTTGAAAGTGATGTGGTCAGAAGGTGGGAATGTTTCTTTACACTACATTCATAGAAGTGTAAATTGTGTTCAAAACAAATAAAGTGGCAGTGTCATTGTACTCTTCTTGGGAAAGATCAGATCTTGAGTACTCTATTGAGTACTTGAGTATTTAGTTTAGAGAGTTACATCTTAGGTATAAAGGAAGGAGGCAGCATGGTCAAGTGGATGGTATGCTGGACTTGGAGCTAGTAAAACCTGGGATCAAGCCTTACCTCTGCTATTTACTACATAGGTGACCCTGAGCAATTTCTTTAATCTCTCCAGATTTCAGTTTTCTCATTTGTAAAGTGAAGAAGTCAGTCTTAGTGTTCTCCAAGATCCTTTCCAAATCTAAAGCTATTATCCCATTTGGAGGGTGCCATGATAATCAGGATAATTAGAAGACTAGAGTATGTGCCATATTAGGATCTGATGAAGGGAATTTTAAGCCTGGAAATGAGAAGACTTTAAGGGAGTATGGTTGACTTCAAGCACTTCAAGAAAGTACATCATGAAGAGAGATTAGATATGTTCTGCCCAGCCTGAGAGGGGAGAACTAGAACCAATATGATGAAATGAGAAAGCTAATCTTAGGCTTCATGCAGGGAATATTTTGCAATTTAGACGTGTGCAATAATATGGGGATATCATGGAAGGTAGTCAGATCTTACTGACAAGAATCTAAATGACTACTTGGATGAACCAACTTCCGGGTAAACATGGCAGAAGTCTAGACTCAAGACTTCCTCTTCTCAGCACCCACCAATATAGACTACCTCAAAAGACCAAAAAAACCAAATTCACGAGAACGAAGGGACTCTACAGTAGGGTACAACATTGAAGGTACATGGGATTTGGGCATTTCTACACTATAAGGGGGTGAAAAAGCTCCCACCCAAATGTGAGCTGATCTATCCTCCCCCACCCCACCTACGGAGTCAGAGTCAGAGCCAGTGAGTGCCAGAATCAATGAGAGAGTGAGGGGTACCTCTAGAGTGAGTAAGGGGCACCTCTAGGTCCTTGTGAGTTGACTAAGACTAATACAGACCTACCCCTGACAGCAGCTATACCTGAAACCCTAGGAGGCCGAAGAATGAAGCAGTGGGCTCTCTTGGGAAAATAGCACAGAGAAGGCCAGCAAACAGCAGAAGCTATGGAGATTTGAGAGCTTGCCTCAGGCAATATCCTTGCTCCTTAACTCCATACACAGAGAGCCTGCCTATCTCACTCAAATTTCTGACTAAAAAGAGAAGGAAAAACCTCCACAGTGATGGCAAATTGTGCACAGGAGCTACAACCTCCTTCCACAAAAAAGAAGAAGAAGAAGAAGAGGGGGTTGACACTGGAACATTTTTATGGAGGAAAAACCCAGGCTACAGAGGAAATTCAAATAAAGCCATAACCTTCCCCCAAAATGGAAATTGTCCACAACTTCTTGAATAATTTAAATTGGAGATTATGAAAAAGATGGAAGCCTTCTGGCAATAAAAGTAGGAACTAGTCCAAAGAGAAATGAACAGTTTAAAGGACAAGAACTCCCAATTGGAGAAACAGCTGGAAGCTACGAAAAGCAGGATAGACCAAACTGAAAAGGAAAACCAGTCTTTAAAGACCAGAATTAGGCAACTGGAAGACAATGATCTTGCAAAACAGCAAGAATTAATAAAGCAAAGTCAAAAGGTTGACAAAATAGAAGAAAATATAAAATATCTCCCTGAGAAGATGACAGATCAGGAAAAAAGAGCATGAAGAGACAATTCAGGAATCATTGGTCTACCTGGAAACCCAGAAATAAACAGAAATCTTGACATAATGCTATAAGAAATCACACACACACACACACACACACACACACACAAACACAAACAAAAACAAAAAACCTGCTCTAATGTTCTCAAACAAGGGGGCAAAATAGACATTGAAAGAGTTCATAGAATACCCTCTACACTAAATCCTCAAAAGACAACAGAGAAAATTCTACAAGAAGCCAAAAAGAGACCAGTCAGATACCAAGGAGCACCAATCAGGATCACACAAGACAGCTTCCACACTAAAGGACCACAAGGCCTGCAACATGATATTCAAAAAAGTAAGAGAATTGGGTCTTCAACCAAGGATCACCTATCCATCAAAACTGACTATATACTTCCAGGGGGAAGTATGGGAATTCAACAAAATAGAAGATTTCCAAGTATTTGTAAAGAAAAGACCATAACTAAGTGGAAAGTTTGATATCCGAATACAAAGATCAAGAGAAACATGAAAAGGTAAATAAGAAAGAGAGGGAAAAGGGAAAAATGTTTTTTTTTTATTCAAACTCTCTTCCTTAAGGGCTACAATTAGATCAAATTATATTTATTAATATATGAGGAAAATGTTATTTGTAACTCTCAAAAATTATATTCACTATTATAGTAATTAGAAGAATCATTCACAGGAAGAGATTGGGGCATTAAGGGCTATAAGATGGTATGCAAAAAAAAAAGAAAAGAAAAATGGAGGGGGAATCAAAGATAGCACCAAGAGATACTTGAAGAAAAAAAATAGGATAATCTTTATCACACAAAGATACACATGGGAAGGGTAAGGGGAAGAATACTCTTATAAGAAGGAGAGGAAGAGAGTGCTAATAGGTAATACTTCAACCTTACTCTCAGTGAAATCAATTCTGAGAGGGAAGAGCATCTAGATCAATTGGGGTCTTGAATTCTATCTTATCCTACAAGGTAAATGAGAAGGGAAAACTAAGGGGGAGGAAGGGGGGAAGGAGTACAAAAAGGGAGGGAAAGAGAGGGGGGAGGGAAATTAACAGACCCTAAAAAAACAAGGAGGGAACAAAAAAGGAAGGGCCAGAAAGGGAAGCATATTAAGGGAGGGGATTAAGGGGATTGATTAAAAGTAAACCACTGGTTCAAAAGGATATAGCAAAAAAAAAGAAAGGACAGAACTAGGAGAGGATATCAAAATGCTGAGGAATACACAAGTGACAATCATAACTTTGAATGTGAATGGGGTGAACTCACCCATAAAATTAAAACAAATAGGAGAGTGGATTAGAATTCAAAATCCTACCATAAGTTGTCTGCAAGAAACACACCTAAGGCGGGTAGATACTCAAAGGTTAGAATTAAAGGTTGAAACAAAACCTATTTGGCCTCAAGTGATAGAAAGAAGGCAGGAGTTGCAATCATGATATCTGACAAAGCCAAAGTAAAACTAGATCTGATTAAAAGGGATAGGGAAGGGAAATACATCCTGATAAAAGGGAGTATAGATGATGAGGAAATAACAGTAATCAACATATATGCACTAAATGGTATAGCATCCAAATTTCTAAAGGAGAAACTAGTGGAATTGAAGGAGGAAATAGATAGTAAAACTATACTAGTGGGAGAACTGAACCTAACACTATCAAATTTAGATAAATCAAATAAAAAAATAAATAAGAAAAAGGTAAGAGATGTGAATGAAATCTCAGAAAAATTAAATTTAATAGATATATGGAGAAAAAAATGGTGAAAAAAGGAATATACCTTCTCTTCAGCAGCATATGGTACATTCACAAAGATTGACCATGTGCTAGATCATAGAAACATGGCAAACAAATGCAGAAAAGCAGAAATAATAAATTCAAATTTTTTCAGATCATAACACAATAATAATATTGAATAGAAAGGGTACATGGAGAAGCAAATCAAAAATTAATTGGAAATTAAATAATATGATTCTCCAAAATTGGTTAGTTAGAGAACAAATCAGAAAAAATTAATAATTTCTTTGAAGAAAATGACAATGATGAGACATCCTTTCAAACTTTATGGGATACAGCTAAAGTAGTACTCAGAGGAAAATTTATATCCTTGTTTTCATATATTAATAAATTAAGGAGGGCAGAGGTCAATAAATTGGACATGCAAATCAAAAAACTTGAAAGCAAACAAATTAAAAATCCCCAGAAGAAAACTAAGAGATCCTAAAAATTAAGAAATTAATAAAATCAAAAGTGAAAGAACTATTGAACTAATAAATAAGACTAGAAACTGGTATTTTGAAAAAAACAAACAACATAGACAAAGTACTGGTCAATCTAATTAAAAAAAAGGAAAGAAGAAAACCAAATTAACAGTATCATAGGGAGATCTCATCTCCAATGAAGAGGAAATTAAGACAATCATTAAAAACTATTTTGCCCAATTATATGGTAATAAATATGCCAATGTAGGTGATATGGATGAATATTTACAAAAATATAAATTGCCTAGATGAACAGAAGAAGAAATAGAATTCTTAAATAATCCCATATCAGAAAAAGAAATTGAACACATCATCAAGGAAAATCCCCAGGGCCTGGTGGATTCACAAGTGAATTCTATCAAACATTCAAAGAACAGCTAATCCTAATACTATACAAACTATTCTACATAATAAACAAAGGAGTTCTACCAAATTCCTTTTATGACACAAATATGGTACTGCTCCACCCTCTTACCTTTATCATGTGTATGTCTACCTGCCTCAACTGTGTTTCTTGTAGACAACATATAGTAGGATTCTAGTTTTTAATCCATTTCACTGTCTGCTTCATTTTTATTGGTGAGTTCATCACATTCACAGTTATGATTACTGTCATTTTATTCCCTTCCATTTTGACTTCCTCCTTTGATTCTGCCTTTTGTCTAATCCCTCTTACCTGCCCTCTAATTTTTCACTTTTATTCAACCTCCCCCCTTTCCCCTCCCTAATTTTATTCCCATTTCCACCACTTCTCTTACTATAGTACCTTTTAAATTATCCCCCTACCCTCTCCCTTTCTTGTATTGCTCCCCTCCCCAAAGTCCATTTAGTGCCCTTATACTTCTCTATAGGGCCCAATTCAATTCTCTGCTCCAATGGATCTGATTTTTCTTCCCTCTGAGTCAATTTCAATGCATGTAAGATTTAAGTATTATCTGTTTCCAATCGCTTTCACCCTTCCATTGTCTTCTTCCCCTTACCCCCAAGTGGTTCTTTATGAAATATAAATTGACCCCATTTTATCTCTTTTCCCATTTCTCTTAGTATTTTCCTCTTTTTTACCCTTAGTTATATATATATATATATATTTACATTTCATCCTATACAGTTTGTCACTGTTCCCTCTAAGTATAATTCTTCTAGATACCCTGATGATAATAACAATTTTAAGAGCTACAATACAAATCATTTGAACTTATTGAGTCCCTTAAAAAAAGATTTTTCTTTCAACCTCCACTTTTCCCTCTTGTTCAAGAATGTCAGAGCAGTTTTCTTGGATAATTTGCTATAGAATGATGCCCAGGCTTTTTCTTTTGTCATGATTTTCTTGTATTCCAATAATTCTTAAATTGTCTCCTATGGATCTATTCTTCAGGTCTATTGTTTTATCGGTGAGGTTTTCCTCAGTTTTTTAATTCTTTTGATTTTGTTTTATAGACTCTGGTTGCCTTATGAAGTCTTTTTCTTGTAGTTGTTGGATTCTAATTTTTAAAGACTGAATTTCTTCCCTGGCTTTTTGGTCATTCTTCTCCTTCTGGTCTGTTTTACTTTGTAGGTCATCTTTCATTTAATTTCATTTTCCAACTGGTTAATTCTGACTTTCAAGACACTATTTTCTTGTTTTAGTTCATGTGCCTCTCTTTCCAGATGACTTATTTTGCTTTTTAAGTTCTTTTCTCAATTGTCTTTAGCCTCTTTTAATTGTTTTTTTTTTTTATTTGTGTTTTGAATTCTTCCAAAGCCTGTGTCCAGTTTGCTAAAGTTCCTAAGTTTTTGCTTGGTATTCCTTGGTCCTCCTCTGTTCCATTTGTTCTTTGTTCATTACCTAGATAGAAGCTGTTGATTATAATTGCTTTTTTCTTTTTCTGCTGTAACTCATATTTTTTCCTTCTCCCCCACTTGCCTTCCTTCCCCCCATCCCCTGGTCATTGACTGTTATCTTGATACTTCCTTATTTGTTGGATCTGTAGGTTTGGGCTATTCTTATCTGAAGGAGTTTCTTCTCTGCTCTGTTGATTGACTAGATTAGGCTGATGGAGTATTAATGAACCCTGAGAACAGATCTTCCCCAGTTGCCAGCAGAAACTAAAGGTATAGGTGCAGGTGTGGAGGCTGAAGGTAGTTACCCTTGTACTCCTCTCTCTTCTTTTCTGCTTACTTCCTCCCTGCCAGCTGCTCAGTCAGAGCCCTGAGCTTCCTGCCATTGTACCAAGGTACTCTGTAGTGGTTCCACCCTTTACCCTGGAATTCCAGTCAGCCTGATTCTTACCTCAGCTCTCAGGACAGTTGGTGGGGCAGGGGTATGGATATTGAGCTTCCCTGCCCCCTGAAGGCTTCTTATCTACCCTATTGATAGACTGGATTAAGTGGGTCAGAGCTGATCTGCAGAGCTGAATGTGCCCTGAGACAAAAACCTCTAAAGGGAGAGGCCCAAGGTGGAGATTGGTGACTGAAAGTTGCAACCAGGCTGTGCCTCTCCTCCAGATGCCTCCCTTCTGGCTGTGGACAGATCCCTGAGCCTCAAATAGTTGTGGTAACAAGGCACTTCTTCTGGGCTGGAGCCCTTGCCCCCAAATCCTACCAATTGCCTGAGTCTCAGCACAGTAAGTGGGGGGGGGTACTGCTACCTTCCTTCTTTATTTTCCTTAAACCTGAGAATTCAACCTTCTCTGCATACCTTTTTAAGGTGAATAGAGCAGGAGGGTCCCCCAGCTCTGTCATGTTGTTAGATTTGTTTTTCTGTCCCCCTTGAAATATTTTTTTAAATCCCTTACCTTCCATCTTGGAATCAATACTGTGTATGAGTTCCAAGGTAGAAGAGTGGTAAGGGCTAGGCAGTGGGGGTTAAGTGACTTGCCCAGGGTCACACAGCTGGGAAGTGTCTGCGGTCAGATTTGAACCCAGGACCTCCTGTCTCTAGGGCTAGCTCTCAATCCACTGAGATACCCAGCTGCCCCCTAAAGCAATTTGTTTTTGATTGATGTGGAAGCATTTTCACTTAGGACTTGCCTTTTGCTGCTTCTAAGTGGCCATCTTGACACTGCCTCCAAGATGTCCCCCTAAACTATCATTTTATAAACTGTCTTCATATTTCTTCCAAAAGAATATTCTTATGATTTGGTTGGTTCTTTTATTACTCTGCTCAAAATTTTTCCATGGTTCTCTTAGCTACAGAGACAGATTCAAAACTCCTTTCCTTGCCTTTCAGGATCCTCCTCAGAATGTCATTCTGCTACCTCTCCAGATTTATAGTAACTTCCATGTGCTCTAGGCAAACTGGATTCCTCTCTGTCCTCTCAAGTTTTAGATCATAGATTTAGAGCTGGAAGAGAACTTGGAGCTCATTCAGATTAATTCCCTTTTCCCCACAGATGAGGAAATCAAAGGCTGGAGTGGCAAGGTGGGATCAGTTAGTTTTGTAATCTAGGCCCTTTATCTCCAAGTGCAGCCCTCTCCCCATTGCCACATTGCCATACTGTTGTGGGGGAGCTTATTTTTAAAAATTTATTTATTAATTTATTTATTTTAGTGAAATTTAAACATTATTTTATTTGGTCATTTTCAAACATTATTCATTAGAAATGAAGATCATTTTCTCCCCCCCCCCCATCCCAATGGCAATGTGGAAACCTCTGGGTATCACATGTGTCCTCGGTCTGAACTCTTTTCCATGTTGTTGGTATGTTCATTAAGGTGTTCATTTAGAGTCTCTCCTCAATCATGTCCCCTCCACCCCTGTAGTCAAGCAGTTGCCTTTCCTTGTGGGAGAGCTTTAAGGAAAACCCTGGATCTGGATAGATTACCCTCGTCAATAATGACAGACTTTTAGAACTAGCTTAAAAATAAAAGAGATTTGTTCATTTGAATGAAAGTCAAATGGTTAAGTCAGATTGGGTGGCTGAGGTGGCAGCGCAGATGGAATGCTGCCTCCAAGAAGAGATGTCTTTTTGGCTTCATATACCCTTTTGACATCAGGGCCTATGTGACTGGAGAAAGGAAGATGATGGCATGCTACTGGGTCTCTGGAACCCTAGATGAGCCACGTGATTATGTCCTATGCCTCAAAGACAAAAGGGGTAAACTATTCAGGTTAGAGGCTAAGAGATATGAAATATATATTTATCAGGAGCAAGTTTGGAGATGCTGATCTATGCTCATCAAGAATGAGGGTCGAGGCCAGAGGGAATCTTCTTAGCTCAGTCACCTTCCCTAAGACTGCAGGAATGCAAGGAAAAAGGAGCTTTTTATGTACTCTCTGACTGGGACACAATCTGGGGTTTGGGGGTGTCGAGGGGTAGCCTGTACCCCCACATCAATACTGCCATGCTTTTGTTCACATTGTTTCATATGATTGGAATGTCCCATCAAGCCCCTTTTGTCAGTTGAATTGCAACCTCTCTTCCAAAATGCAAATGAAATTCCACTTCGTCCAGGAAGTCTTCTCTCATCCTAAAGTGCAGAAAAGACCTTCCTGCTCAGAGGTTCCTTTATAACATGTATTTTATGTTGCTCTGTTGGATTGAACACGGAATGTTGTTTTGGTTGCTGTTAGTGCTTTCAGGAGAAGACTGAAAACTCCCTTTTCCCCAAGGGCTTAGCGGAGTGTTTGAAAGGCAGAGGGAACAAAATGCCCATGTGGTGAATGAATGAATTAAATTTATAGCAGTTCCACAATAGCATTTTGTAAACTAAGACAGGAAAGAAAAGAGAGAATCCATAATTAGTTTATCAAGCTCGTGTCCCCTCCCAACCTTTTTAACATTGACTGCAGTTCTTTACCTGGTATTGCGAAAAGATGAATTGACCGGCTTAGCTCCTCTTTATTCTACCTTCACCAGAAATGTAATTAAGAAGTAAATCACAGTACCTGGAAGGCAGAGACAAAGTATGTCAGAAATGGCTTTATAACTAAAAATTACAGGAAACAGACTCCATTTTCATGTCTAATTTATCACAGTGCTGATCAGAGGTCCAGCAGCTCAAAAATGCTGAAATTGAATACAAGTTATCAGCATATTTTTATTTATGAGCAGGACTAATTTATTGTTCCCCACATGGAACTAATTAGATAATTCTGTGCTGAATTTTCACTGCTTTTGATATAAGGACTGTACATAATCATAACAATTCTTTATTATTAACAATGCTGTTTTACAGAGCTTTCCCCCCAAGTAGATACGAGTACTTAATGAGCATCAGCTTATGAATTCTCAGGAAGTTTCTGGTGGAAAGCTAGGTGGTATGTAATAGATTTTTGATTAGGACAATAGGGCCCAGAATGGCTTACTGACTTGCTGAAGGTCAGACAGAATTTTATCCCAACAGTATTTCAGTGCCACCTACCTAATAGAAGCATATGTGTATCAATTTGAATCAATCAGTCAACTAAGCACCGAACAAACTGAGTTAGTGCCTTCAATGATCTAACTGTCTATTAGAGAAATCAAGTTCATGTAGATGAATAAATACAAAGAGAGATAAATATGGAAGGGTCCGATGGGGTTGGGCTTAGTAGAACACTGGCACCCAGGGCATAAAGAAATGCTTCATGTAGGAGATGGTCCTTGGGTTGAGCTTTGCAGGAAGGTAGGGATTCTAGGAGGCAGAGGTAAGGACGAAATACATTCCTGGCATGGAGGCAGAGGATAGAATGCTATGTGTAAGAAAAAAGCAAGAGACCTTTGCACGTGTGTCAGATTGAGAGAGCTGGTTGGAACCAAACTGTGTCTACTGGTAAAATCTGCTGGAAGATCCGTAGTTAAGCTCCAACAGGATATAAACAGTCTTCATAACCCTGCTTTTCAGGCATTTTCTATTTGTACTTCCGTTTGACATTTTCTCATTTCCTTCAGCCTCAACATCTGGTCAGTGCCACCTTTTCTGCCAGCCACCTTTGGCCACTGCTACAACTGCAGTAGTTCTGATAGATGCTGTTGCTACCACCAATTTGCTAAATGAAAGGAGACACAAAAATCAAGGCAAAAGATAGCCAAGAGCTCTAGGGAAAGCTTGCCTAATTAAGTCCCCTGGCATATTTGCTAGATAAAGTGGGGTTGTCCTGACTCCACCAGAGACCTCAGCATCCACTGACAACATATCTTGTGATCTTGAGCATTGCAACTACGAATAAGAGTAGCCAGAAACCATCTTATTTTAAACATTTCTCATTTTCTGATTCTTCACTTTCTCTGTTCCAGTAGTCACTAAGGGGATTCTCAAGGAGGAGACATAGCAGTGGAAGCCAGTCCCTAGACTAGTTCCCTAATGGTTGGCTAAGAAAAGACAGAGAATATCTGTTCATGCTCTGAGAGATGAGCTAATTCACCTATAATAATTAATTAAGAGTTAATTAGGCAATCTGTCTAATTATGAACAGATTTTTAACCAGAAATAAGGTTTCAGCATAGAAAGAACCTGAAAAGCCTTTAAGGGAATAAAGAATTCTGAGTAGATCAGAAGGATGGAATTCCTGGAACCTCTAAGGAGAGGCCAGTTGGACTGTTGGACTTCGCTCTGGGAGGTGGTCACTCAGAGAGGAGGACTGTGGTTTTTCCCTGTGATCCTTCTGGGACAAGTTCGGAGACTTGATCTTGGAAATGATCAGCTTGGTCAAGAAGAAAGCTTTGTTCGTGAGAGAGTTTGCTGGTAGAGAGAGAAGCAGCAGGAGGTAGAACTGATCACCCCCTACGGAGGAGCTCCAAGTTCTGATGGTGGCTGTCTCTCTGGGTGAGAAGAAAGAAACTTTCATTTTAGAAATAGTGGAAAGACTGCTGGAGAAGTTTGTTATTATAAGGAAACTATGTTACTTAAGATATACTTTAGAATAGTTTAGTGAGTTAGATTTATTTCAATGGATGAGAAAGGGAGTGAGGTTAGCCTTGTTTTCCACAGCAGCCACGTTTCCGTGTGGGAAAGAAATTGGGATTGGGTTATTAGTTAGAACTCTCTAGATTAGGGATATAGACATAGATATAGCTATAGATATAGATATAGATATAGCTCACATCGATATCACTACTTTCCTTTCCTTTTCCTTTTTTTACTTTTAATAGTTTCAATAAATAGAAATAACGTTTTTATAGCAATTTCCTCCATAGCTAATACAGTTGATTCCCTCAATGGTCAACAGCTACTGACAGCTATTCGTACTAATCAATATCAGGGTCAATATTCCCTATGACACACCCATCCTACCATAGGCTACTACAGCTGAAAAGAACCCTGGAGATTCACTAGTGCCACTCATAATTTTGTAGGTAAAGAAATGATGTTTAGAGGGTGAACTTGCTTGCCCAAGATTACATAAGTAATAAATGGCAGAGTAGGAATTGGAACTCACGTCTTCTGGTTTCATATCTAATACTACTTCTTATATACTTAAACATTCCTTTATCTACCATTCCTGGTTTTTTGTTTTGTTTTGTTTTGGACCATGCAAAATAATTCTAATCTCTTATCCATATGATAGCCTTTCAAGTGTTTAAAAATAGCTTTTTCTCTTTGCTGCTGGCTCAAAGAATTTAGGATTGAATAGTGCATCTAAAGGATACTTACTACCTTTATATTCTTGGGCAACTCACAACCTCCTTTCAGGTTCTTCATTTCTAGATTGAGAAGGGACTAGAGTCACAGAACTGATCACAGTACTACAAATTTGATCTGGCTGATAACAAAGCTATGCTGTGTGTTCTCTGTTTCGGACACTTTGTTATTTATATATCCTAAGATCAGATTTCATTTTGGTAGCAACATTATCTTATTAACTCAGATTAAATTTGAAGTCCATTAAAACCCCTACACGTTGATATTTTCCTTAAAACATACATTTTATTGATCTCCTTTGTCCTTAAATCACATTCACTTTTGGATATCCCATTCTCTCCCACCACTTTACAAAACAAAGATGAACAATTAGGGAAAACCAAATGAGGCAGTGACCACATCTGATGCTTTATAAAAGGATTCTCAGCTGTGGTCCTCTGAAAGGATAGTTCAGTATCTATTCTCTGAGAGTAAGATTCATTGTTAGGATTATTCAGAGATCAGTTCCCTCTGAATATTCCGTTAATTTACATTTGGGAGCTTCTCTTAATTCCATTTCATTCCGCATGTAAGCTTCTGATGAGTAGAGATCGTGTCCAATAGATGTTCCATATATCAACACTCTTTGGTGACCTGCTTTCAGTGTGTTCAGAATTCACTGACACATATCCCTCCTTCATCTCTCTAGCTTGTCCACCAGGACATTATGCTTGTCAAATGCCTTGCTCTGACTCAGGTATCACCCTGATCCACTAATCTAGTTATCCTGTCAAAAAATGAAATGCGATTAGCTTGGCATTCTAGCAAATTCTTCTAAAAAGTAACCCCTTTCACCTTGATCTGCGTCTTTTCATTATTTTGTCTGCTTCAGAAATTATTTAGGTTTTCTCTAAGTTGTAGCTTACCTAATAGCACTGGCTGGAACCAGCTTGTTAGCAGAGGGATCCTAAATGGGCATCAGTTATGGTGGCTACTTTTGAGAGGACAAGCTTGAGCAAATGAGTCACCGCTACACACAGTAACTCTATTGAGTTAAGTGACTTGCCTACGGTCATACAGATAGTAAGTGTTTCAGGTCACATTTGCCTTCCTGACTCCACATCGGACAGTAGCTAATTGCTACAGAAGTGTATGGGTAGACAAGGAGGACTAGTACCTGTGGTGGGATTGCTGAGCAAGCCTTTTTCAGGGCCCCTCGTCCCCCTGCCACTCAACTCTCACCTGTTGCATAATGTTCATAGCAGTTACACCGCAGTACACCATCTCAGCACATGGGCCGGACCAGGTTGCAGTTAACTGATGAGCCACAAACCCATCTGTGAGTTTGGGGAGTGTCTACTCCCCTGGTAGAAAGGGCAGGTGAAGACGATTCTTTCCCAACAGCCTGGAAGGCATCTGCAGCCAGCTCTGTGGAGTGCATAGAAGTTGGTTAGACATTAAAGATGCAGAAGTCATCCACAGCCGGCCAGCCCGACTCTTGTCTTGGCACTGAACTCTGATGATTCTGGAAGTGAAAGCAAGACTGATGACTGGGCGACTCTGCCGCCTCACTTCAATCCAATCCATGTGCAAGCCAAGACTTCACCCTGCGATGTCAGTGGTCCTCCGAAAATTACGGAAAAACAATAACAACATCGCCACTAAAAACATCTTATTAATGAACTTTTAGCCTCCAGTCACTTTTGATATTACTCCAAATACTCCAACACTTATCTTTCACTTTTAGAACATTTGCCTTCTAAAAATGACAACTACTTTAATTTATAATATAGATCGATCTCAAAGAACATAAGTATTCATTGGTTGAATCCTATTCCTTCTCTTTTGAGCAAAAAAAAAAAAAAGAATTCCATCTGCTACAAAATGTAAAAATGACTGAAAGCCACTTGGGAATTCTTAGCTTGATAAGTAATGCACAAAATTGTGGAGTTTGTCTTTTGAGAGGTGAGATGACGCACATCAATTCTTATTAATTTCATATTTTCCTTATTAAACAAAGCTTTACTTTGCAATGATGATTTTAAGTATTTTCAGATTAAATTTAAGGAATGATGATTCTTTACTATTTGAGCAAAACATATTCTAAATCCTAATAAATCTATATCTTTAATATGCTGCTTGCCCACAATACCACAAACAAAAATAATAAGTTTTTCTTAAGAATGCAAAATATATTCACTTCTGATGAAAGATCTTTTCATAATTCACTCGGCTTCACCACTTGATTTTTATCATTTTCCCACATTAATTTGCTTTAAAAAATTTTTGTGCCTTCTAATATATATTTTTTAAATTTTCCTCTACATGACAGATTGGGTTGATGAACTAAGGAACTCAGCACTCAATTTTGCCTCTTCCTTCTTATCAAGCTGGACTGAATGGAAAGAGGAAGCTATGGAAGCATATAAGCACCCCTTGGAACTGGACGGCATTTGCTATGTTCCCTATCTTGCTTAGCTACTCATATTTATCTTTAAAAACTATTTCCCTCTGCTTGGTCGTTTGTGGCATACAAGAACTCTGTATGCCTTTTCTGTAGTGGAATCCTCAGAAATGTACCCAAGGTCGGCCAGCCAGTTAGGCACCATTCAGTGACACAGTATACAGGACATTCCACTGGACAGTTTTAATTTGCTTTCTGTATATGAGACTCTTTGAGCTCTGCCTAGACAGCAAGATGCGACACTAACGCAGCACATTGAAGGCTTAGTGTTCCCTTAATTCTCTCCTGTCCGTCCTGTGTAACTAGCAGTCACACAACGATCGCTTTATGCCAATTGTAGGCTCTCTGTGATATGCCAAGTCATCAAAAATATATTTGGGGCTGGATGTGACCATCTGATTCTTGTCACTTAATTTCCACATACGTCCATGTTTTCAAAGCTACACCGTAAGTACATTAAGCTACTGCATTCCCTAGCAACCCGCCCACACCACTGATTTATTCAGATGTGTTCTGTGAAAATGTCGAACCTTTATGTGGAGAAATTTCTTGGGAAGGTATTTTTGGTATGACTTCAGTTCCTTAAATCCACTCTATAATCTTTTCCCACTGACGGAAGAAACCTTACAATGAATGCTGATTTCAACATTAGTTTTAGAGGAAACTCTGTGGGCTTGATATTTCTTAAATGCAACCATGGCCAGACAACATACCCTGAGAAAAGACCTAGACCAGAGGCACTCCCCTTTATGTGCCTAAAGAAAGATATTTTCTCCCCTGATTTTTGTAGTTTCAGCAATTGTCTCTGCATAAATCCCTTTGCTTAGGAATTCAAAAGCATTTTATGGTTGTCATGGTTTCCAAGGAACTGAAGAGGGAGGGCAGTATTAATTTATTAGCAAATCCAGGGACAGGGACTATACAAATTGATATTTACAAAGGTAGATTTTGTATACAGATACACACACTTAAAGATACACTCAACACATACATATCTGTGTTTGTCTTTCTATTGTTCATGCAGATTATATATCAAATTAAGGAAACATAAATGTTATAATGCACCTATATAATTCATATGTATTTATTCTTACACATATAGTCCTAATGTGATTATTCCATTTTTTCTTTTTTTCAGGGTCTCAATTTGATTGAGAATTAAATATCTATGAAATACTTATGTACCTCATGCTTCTCACCTGTGGCACAACTGCATTCCCTTTTCTTTGTTTCTTTTCTTTTCTTGGAACATATATATATATATATATATTTTTTTTTTTCAGGAAAGTTGATTATTACTCTCGTACTTTAGAATATCTGCCATTTCATGGTGTTGGTATTCCATCCACCAATATAGATTATGTACCTCTGCAAGCCTCTGTAGATGACTTAATGATCTGCAGTGATAAAATAAATCCTTCTGTTGATAAGCCTCTCTAATTTGAGCTGGGCTCATAAACTCATGTCATTCATACCTGAAAGTGGTCTGAGAGATCAAGTCTCATTTTTGTATTTTATAGATCAGGAAACTGGGCCCAAGAAAGATTATGTAATTTGTCCATGGTCACACAAGCAAGGAGTGACGGAGTTAAGATTTGAATCCAAGTTCTCAGATTCCAAATCTTATTCCATTTCCATTATACTCTACTGCCTATCTTTTACTTATTCTTATACAGAAGACAGAGAGTCCATTGAAGACATTCCATTTTCGTAGAATGCTGCCATTTTGCTGGCTTAGCCTCTGAGAACTTCAGTTAATGTCTAAACAATGATGAGAATTTTGAGGTAATAAGACAGAATTGTATGATTAGTTCTTCTGGGCAAAGAATGACCATGATAATTATTGGACTGAAATCTAACCTAAGAGTTTAATAGAGTTAGTTGAGAAAGAAATGAATATCTTTTGAAAGGGAAAGGGACTGTTAGTGGAGAGAAGGAAGGCCAAAACTGAGAATGCCAAATAAAAGCTTTGCCTCATCAAATTAATTCCTCCCCATACATATCACCAAGGCTTTTCTTCTATAGTATAAGACAGTGATGGTGAACCTTTTAGAGACCAAGTGCCCAACCCACAACCCTCATGCTGCATGTGAACCACCTCTTACCCCAGTCAAGGGAGGGAGGAAGTTCTTCCACTGGGCAGAGGGGCGATGTGAAAAATTACCACAGGCCCATGTTAAGAAGGGGAGGGAGCAGCCCTCTCCAGCCTGCTCCAGCACTCTTGCTATAGGTTCACTAACACAGGTATAAGACATACCTAGAAAATGGATTCACTTCTCAGTCTTATTGCTTATTTCTTTGAAATCCCATATCAGCATTGATTAATTTGGTTTTAGAGATATGTTAGTATTTGGAAAAATCTGCTCAATTCACCTGATTTTACATCACTGAAATGTTTGGCATCATAAGAACTCTCAGATCTCTTGGAAGAAATTTTTGCAAGCTCTTCCAGCTTATCATTCCATTTTATTATATGTAGGAAGAGAGAGAAGAAAACGTAAAAAATATCAATTAAATAAAATTTTCTCTAACTATTTTCATTAAATTTACCAAGTTGCACCAATGTGTTTTCAAGTAAAATGATGGAAAACTTTAATATTACTGTCCACACATGGGGGAGAATCTATGGTTTCATAAACATAGGGAATATAGATTTCAGATCTATTATTTAGTAGATATCTCCTAGGTTATGTTAGGGGCTACCTGGTGGTTAAGTGATTTTCTTAGGATAATCCAGTTAATAAATTGTCAGAGGCAGGTTTGAACAGAGGCTTCCTTAACTCTAAACTCAAAGCTGTTTTCCATATTTCCTCATAATTATTACTTATTTTGATTAAATAAATTTTTATTGATATCTTTTGATATTGATATCACATTTCCCAAGGTATATTGTAAAGGCTAAATTAAGGAGTTTGACAAAGTGAGGAGAGCAGTTTAACAGAAACTTTATTTAATCTAAGAAGTACAGATAGAAAGACAGCAAAGAGGAAAGAGTGATTATTACATTAGACCCTATAAACATACCTAAAATTCCCAATAATTACTTAACATTTCCTAAAACTATCTCTATCTTCTCAGGACAGGGTTGTTTTTTGTTGTTGTTTTTGTTTTTGTTTTGTTTTTGTTTTTGGTCTGGCACACCAGGCCTGATCTACTTTATAAATTATTCACTTAGTACCTAACTCCCTAAAATAATAGACAGCTACCACTCATTCACTCCTTCAATCAGTTTTCTATAGTAGCCCAACTGTTAGTAGCCACCTGCCTCAGAGACAGACCTCCTGCTCTTTAGAGGTAGAAGACTTTAACTGTTCGTGGCTACATTGTTCTTCTCCTCACTGACCAACTCTCCCCCCTACCTTCCTGTCAGAGGGGCTGGCTACTTCCTCTCCTCAGTCCTGGTCTCCCTGGTAATGGAATCTTCAGCTCTGGCTCACTGACTCCTGTCAGTTCTGATCTACTTAGAAATCTTGCTCTCTAGCCTCTTAAGGTGACAGAGGGAGAGATGAAGAACATCCCTTTAACAATATAAAGCCATCCCTCGTGAGAACCATTAAGACAGAGAGTGGGAGTAAAGAGTTATCAAATATCTTATCCCAGAAGTTTGGGTCTTTGGGTTTATCAAACACTAGAGTACTATGGCCATTGACCATAGTGTACTGTGTATAGAATCTATTGCACTGATTCACCACTCTGTTTCTTAGTACCACACGCACACACACACACACACACACACACACACACACACACACATATATGTTTAGAATTCTTAGCTTTCATCTTAAAATCAACACTATATTGGTTCCAATGCAGAAGAATGGTGATAGGGGTTAAGTGACTTGCCCAAGTCACACAGCTAAAAAGTGTCTGAGACCAGATTTGAACCTTAGGACCTCCCATCACTTGGCCTGGTTCTCAATCCACATTATTTTGATGATTACTTCTTTGTAACACAATTTGAAATCTTGTACAGATAGGGCTCCAGTCTTCACATTTTCACCTTGATTTCTTGACCACTTGTTCTTCTGGATGAGTTTTATTGTTTCTATGGATTTATAAAATAATTTTAGTAATTTGATTCTAAGTTAAATTAGGTAGAATTGAAATTTTTATTACATTGGCTCAGTCTTTCCTTGAGCAATTAAATTTTTTCCAAATGTTGAGATCAGGTGATTTTTTTTTCTTATATAGTTGGAGATATCTTGGATTTCTTCCCTTGAAAGCAGTCTATGCATATCATTTGATAATTTATCAATTGGGGAATGGCTCTTATTCTTCTACATTTGAATCAATTTTTTATTTAACTTGGAAATAAGATTTTTAAGAGAAACACTCTATAAAGTTATTTTTCCAGTTATTTATTTCCCTTAGAATTTTAGCTTAATTGATTTTATTTGTGCAATTTATTTTAATTTTTGCATAACTAAAGTTGTTCATTTTTATCTTCTTTTATCCTTTTTATCCACTATTTGGTCATGAACTATTCTCTTATTAACAGACTAGAAATGTAATTTCTTCTTTTTTTCTCTCTAGTTTGTCACTCTGTCTGTCATTCCTTCTTATAGCCCAGTAATATTTTATTACATTCACATACTAATTTATCTAACCAATTCTATTCAATGGGCGTCTACTTTGATTATAGTTTTTTGTAGTTAAAACAATTGCTATTATAAATATTTTTTGTATACATGGGACATTTGTTTTGTTATTGACCTCCTTTGGGAGACATAGCAAACAAGGAGATGTTTGAATTGAAGGATATTAGAAATTTATTTTTTTTGTAAATGTATAAATAAATATTATTTTTAATAAAATATAAATATTTTTAAAATGTATAAATGCTTTACTCACTATTTTTAAAAAACCCTTACCTTTCATCTTGGAATCAGTACTGTGAATTGGTTCCAAGGCAGATGAGTGGTAAGGGCTAGGCAATGGGGGTTAAATGACTTGCCCAGGGTCACACAGTTGGGAGATGTCTGAGGCCAGATTTGAACATAGGACCTCCCATCTCTAGACCTGGATTTCAATACACTGAGCCACCCAGCTGCCCCTGCTTTATTCACTTTTTAAGAATAATTTTTAACTGACTTTTTAAATGGTTGTAATAATCCATAGCTCTACTAGTAATACAGTAGTGCACCTGTTTTTCCATAAACTCTTTAAAATTCTTAAAAAATCTAATATCTTTATAAAAATATCATTATAACTTCACATATATCTAAATAACTCATAAAACTTGGAGCTTAAAGGAGTTTTTGATATTATTTAGTCCAACCCCCTCATTTCCCATATTAAGACTCTAAGGTTATATATAATAAGTGAAGTGAATTGCTGAAGGTCACACAAATAGTAGATTCAGGATTTAAACTTGTCTTTTGACTACAAATCCTATGTTCTTTTCAGGTTCACTCCGGGCCTAATAATAGAAAAAAATAGGCAGCATGTTAGAATTTTCAAAGTGGTTTTTAAAATATTATCTTGTTTGATCCTTACAACAACCCTAAGAGGTAGCTCTTATTATTACAAATGAGAAAACTGAAGCTGAGAGAGATTAAATGAGTTGTTCAAAAACATTCACTAAGTGCCAGAGCCAGGATTCAAAATGACTTATTGCTGATTACAGATCTAGCACTCAATCCACTCTCTCCTTTCAGCTCTTTTAAACATTTAAATGGTTCAGATATAAATTGGGGCATCCTGCATTTCAGGGAATCTAAGTCTTAGGTGGTAAAAGACCATACACCTTTGCATGCAATATCCTTAAGCCTGGTGTCAGTTTGGTGAAATCCTTGAGAGGTATGATTTTGTGTGCCCCCAGCACTTCCTCAGGTTCATAGCTGGTATGTTTGTCTACCATGACTTTGTTGTTGCACACTGCTACTGCCACGGCTGTTGTTAAGTTGGATATCTCAGTGCCTTTGTCCATGTCTGTGTTGTCTTTAGCCATCTCCCCAGGCACTGTCTCAGTCTCATTCCCCAGGTTCCCATTCTTTCCCATGCTATATTCCTGCCACATCTTAGTTATAATTGTCATTTGAGAGAATAATATTTCTAGCTTGTTGTCCATTATTTTGTTCAAAGCCTTCTTTCCCAAGATTATCTTAATTCCCTTTGTGATATATGTGCATGCCTTCCCAATAGCCACTAGAGCTAAATATGCTTGTGGTAGAGTCTGCCATAATGTTGATATTTCAAATGGCAGTTTGTTCCAGTATTTATTGATGTTGAATATTGTCCCAATTGTGTCATTAATCATACAAGTGATGGTATTGTAAATAAAGTAGTACCCCCAATATGCTAAGATGGATCCCACCAACATTGTCTAAAATATCTTTTCGATCATTTTGGTTTCTTGTTATGGCTGTCTCTCTTTGTTAATATAGTTATTCTCTATGTACTGACTCCCTGTATACTTTCCCTTAAGATGGTTGCCCTGCTCAGAGAGTTCCAACTGTCAAAGAATGGCAGTTAGTGCTAGCCCTGGGGTGCCACTTGTAATAGAGGGGTAAAAGGAGAGATTTATGATAAAGGAAGAAAGGTGAAGAAAGGAATGGAGTCTTCCCTCTCTAAGGCAGGGACAGAGTGAGGAGGTGATGCTGATAAACCAAAGGATAGAAAGGAGAAGGGGTTTATCTTTCCCTCCTCAGCACTCTCTGAAACCCCCCTTCCCACTATGGCTGCCTTCAACTCTTAACTGCTGGGTTGTCTGAAGGATCTCATTGAAGAGATCTCTCTCCCCCTCAATCTCAAGTTTCCCTCTAGTAACAGCTTGAGTCAGTTCCCGTCTTATTAACTGAAATTTATTTGAGGGAAACAGAAAAGAAAGAGGCAGATGGAGGGTAAGGAATTGAAGGTCAAGAAGGAAGGAGTGGGAGAAGGGGTTCCTATCTAACTACTACCCTTCCCCCCAAAGTCAGGCAGATCAGATTTTTGTTAACCCAAACCCCTTGGGTCAAGAACTCTGGTTCTTGACTGCACAGTGAGTGTCCCTAGGTTCAAGGTTCAAGGAGGTTGATGGAAATATTTCATAGTGGACAGTTTATGTTTCAAAGTCCTTCCCAATTGGCTGGTCTTCTTGTGAGGATCTGGGGTCAGAAATCACAGGGAAAGAGATCACTGGATCAGGGAATTAGCCGGAGCCAACCTCTCTGGTGTGTGTTTCCAGACAGAAGTCAGTTTTTCAACTCCTGGATCAGCTCTCTCTCCCTCTCTCTCCAAAGTTCTGTGTTCTTTTTGCCCATCCCTCACTGCTGTAGAATCCTTCAGCTCTTCCAAGTTCATTTTTCTTCCAAGATCTCAAATCTTCTCTTACAATCCCTTTGACACAAAAGGGATTAAGCCTTTGAGCCCCTTATTAGAATAATGTTTTTATTTTAATGCATGAAATGCAGGAAAAGTTGATTAGATTAAAATAGGATTTTATCTATATACAGATACAGAATTTTACATACATACATGTATATATCCATATACAAATACATAAATATGTAAATGCAAACATATGTATACTCATATCGATATCCATATACAGTCATTAATTTCATGGACTCTAGGTTAAGAACTCTAGCTCTAGGAAACTGACTCAATATTTTGGTTTATTTTTAAGTAGTCAAACCCTTATTTCTTCCTAGCATATTGAAACCCCAAAAAAACAAAATTGAATTAAACAAATTTTAAAAATTAGACCATCTCAACAGTACCATTTACATTAGTCTTCTAGTTTGGAAGCCAGATGCGGGAAAGGAAAATTAAAAAATTATATGAAAAATGATCTTACATTGATGGTTTCTCATTGTTTATGTGCTACTCAATCATCTCTTTCTCTCTTTAAGCTCCATCCATAAAAAAGGAATGTTTTGAAGGTTCATAATAATGCTCTTCAAAAAACAAAAGTGAGGGGTGGGTAGGTGTACCTACTGATCAAAAGAAGCTTGTCAGAACCCCATTTATAAATGTATATAGCATGTGCCTGGCCATTTACTGATGTGTGCTGTGTTCTCATCTTGAAAACAAACGGACAATCAAAACCATTGTCTAGCATTCTAGAATGGGGATGTTTAACATTTAGAAGAGAAGACTTGGGGTAGCAGACATTTTGAATGTCTATGATGTGGTAGAAGATAGACACTTTCTGTTTGGTCTCAGAAGACAGAACTAGGGTCAATGAATAGAAGATAAAAAGAAGCTAAAATAATGTTGATTTCAGGTGAAAACAAAAAAAAAGACCCTTTTCATCAATTATAGATATGCAAAAGTAGAATGGGCTGCCATGGGAGCTGATTGGTTCCCATTCAGTAATGATGGAGGTGGGAATGCTGGGTGTACTCCTAGCTTCCTGAAAATGTACAGCACACTTTTAAATTTAATCTGCATTATTAACATTTTCTACATCATTTTCTTAAGTCTAGTAAAAAAAATTTAAAAATATGACTATGTGATACTTCTTTCCATTTATAGGCAGTTTCATCAGTGCAGCCATTTGTTGATTACATAGGATTGATTTCTTATTCTGTAACATGAACAATTTCCTCTTCTGTCATCTATTGTAGAGAATAATTGCTGCAAAATACTTTTAAGTTGTGATTAAGCATTAAGATCTATTATTTCAAGTTAATTATTCCTTCCTGCTACCTCCCCAATATCTTGCTTTCTTTTATTGCTTGCTAGTTGAAAATAATTAAAAGTGAAGTTATGAAAAGTAAATTAAGTCTTACTCTATGCAAATATTAATATAACAAAAATATACCTCTTTTTTGGGTGATCAACAAAAGTTGAGCATAGTTTGAAATAAAAAGCTAACATTTCATTTAATAATACACATGATTGTGTAAAACTTGTTTTAAAACATCTACTCAGTCAATTAAAAAAACCCAAAGCCTTACCTTCTATCTTAGAATCAATACTATGTCCTGGTTTCAATATAAATGAGTGGTAACAGCTGAGCAATGGGGTAAGTGACTTTCTCAGGGTCACACAGCTAGGTAGTATCTGGGGCAAGATTTGAAAGCAAGACCCTTTGTCTCTATGCCTGGCTCTCAATCCACTGAGTAATCTAGCTGGCCCAATAAAACATACTCAGTCAATTTTAACCAAGATTTTTGGTCATATATGTTCTTTTTTACTGAAATCCTATACCCAGAGATATTTATGGGAAAAGAACTATTTAATAAGTACAACTATTTGGTGTCTTGGTTCCTCAAAGATCAGGCCCCAAAACAGGCATCTTGGATTACAAATCTGGTTATCTGGAACGTGACCATCTGACTTTATCATAGTTCATATTTGCATTGCATTTTTGAGTTTACATAGTCTTTACATGACTGAGTGAGAGTTGAATGAGGCAATCGATCAAATAGCCCTACTCTACTTAAAGTAACTAATGAAATATTCTAACCCCTATACTTTGATCAGGTGAAAATAACATGACTAAATCAACCAATCCACTATAACCCTCATACCACTTAAAAAGAGCTATTGTCCCTATGTAAATACATTTACTGAATCAATCAATCAAGAACATTAGACTAGATGGAAAGAGTCACTGAAAGCCATTGAATGAAATGTAGTGATGCTGTTCAAGAATTATTTTTGGAGTGGCTAAAGAAATTGGTCATGTCTGATGGTTTTCTCAAAAAAAGTAAGACATATCAGAACATGTCTTCTTGTATGTGGCAGCATAGAGGACTGAGAAATCCAGTCAATCTCTTGGACATTTGCTTGAGAGGAGGATATGCAGGGGTGTGGGATGGGAGACAAGAGAGTCACTGACTATTCTCTGCCCTCTTTTGACCAAAGGTTGACTTTGTGAACTTTGGATGTTTGGAATTTGGAACTTACCACTGACACCTAGCAAAGTCCCTAGCACAGTAGCAGCTGGTAGCAATGTCAGTATTGACAGTCAAATAGGAACACCAAGGGAATGCATCTTCAATATTCTTCAGGGAGTCTAGCAGAAACATACTTAAAAATCCTCAAAGGGATTTCTAGCAACCAAGTAAGAATTATTCTTACTATATCACTTTCATAAATACCCTTTCTAATTGTTAATTAAGTTTGGCTGATTAATCAATATTTATGATGAGAGAAGAACACTAGAAGGGGCACATGAGCTCTGGTACTAGAAAAACTACTTCCTTTCTTTCCCTAGGTTCTCAGGGTAAACCCTAGAGCCTTCAGAGGATATAGTACTCTCTGGAGATCTAGTTTGCCAATATGAGTAGGGGTTGAGAGATTAAGTCCACTGTTTTTATTATATTTGCTTATCCCACTGCCCCACTTTCATAATCTGTATGCCAGAGTTTAATATTCTTAACCTGCAATGGTTAGCTTCAATGAACTTGGATAGGGAAAAAAATATACCTTTATTATTAACTAACCATTTAACTCTTTTAGTTATCAATGTAGACAACAACCAGTATTCTGATAAGGAGTCTACAGACTTTAGTAAATGGACTGCTAAAGGGGTACATAGCATTGAAAATAATTAAGAATCTTAGATCTACTTTGATCTTGGCTTCCAATGCAAACAGTTCTGCCAGCTGCTACTTCCTGAGAATATTCTTGGTACACCATGAGAAGCCCAAATACTCCACCCTTCTATCATTCACCAGGTTATACTTCACAGTCAAGGGAATGAAGAGAGAGTAGTTTATCTCTCCAAGTTCTTCTCTTTAATTTGCCTGAAACTGATCTCACATGGATCACCACTAGAATCTTATGAGTTCAGATAAATCTTACTATTCTGTATAAAACCCATAAGGCATGAGCAAATTTATTCAGCCAATCCGAGACACATTTCCTATACAGTATCAATCCATTTCATCCAATAGCTTTCAATGACTTCTTACACCTAATTTAAGACCCCAGACTGATTTATTCAATAGAGGTATTCTCAAATGCTTAACTTTAAGTAGCCTCAGTGACGTGATAGATTCAATACAATTATTGTCACCTGAAAAAGGTTTTAAAGTATCATTATTTGCCAAAGTTTCTCCATTAATCTCTTCAAAGTGAAAAAGGCTAATTTTCCGTAAACAAATCTGCCCATGGGATTTGATTGACCCATGGATTTAACACTTAAATTTTGTCTTCATTGAAGCAGCTTCCTGATAGTCTCATGTTGTAGTCATGGTTGTCTAGTTTCCTAAAGGCATAAAATGGTACCCACTTGGAATCAGGACCCTTTAGACTAGGCAGTTGTCAAAAGATCAAAAGTTTCCAAACCCTACCCTGCTATCCAGATGTATTTTCACTTGAGCCATGTCGACCCAAACTAAATTTTAGAGTGCCTTGTTAAATATCTTTTTTTTTCTATGTCTAACATTAAAAAAATTGTTGTTTATAGTTTTAGTAATAGTTGCATGACCTATGAAGGTCTCATTTTGATTCATCATCAATCCTGAATTAACAAGATGTCAGCACAAATGATCAGCCCTAAACATAGTGATGAGGAGGTATAAGCTTCCCCTAGACATCCCCATATCCCAGATTGTGTTGAGTACATAAAAGACTTATTTTTCCTTGTGTTTCTGCAGTGCTAGGGAAGGTGACACTGAGGCTCTCTGGCCTCTCCTTTTATTCTTTTTCAGCAGTGGAAGCTGACCAGGGCAGAAGCTTTTGAGTTGGTCGTCTATAAGAGAATTGAGCTGGCCAGGAGAAAAGGAGAGACTTTGAACTTTGTTTCTTTCTGAGGTTAAGCTGAGAGACCTGGCTGATTTGTGAAGAAGAAGAAAGAAGATTTTGAACTGCTATTGTCCTCCATCTTCATAACTGTCTAAAAGTCACACTCGTGACTCTCCAAACTCTCAATTTTATATCATTTAGATTAGGGAAAATCCTCATCCCTCTTACCTCAGTTTCCCATCCTGTTATCCCAATAAACCCCTTGACTGAGAAAGCAACTAGAGTATCTTTATAGTTCACTCAGGAGGGAGGGAAGGAGCCAAAGGCTTCAAGGAAGATTGGGGAGGTGAGGGAGGCAAGGGAGGGAGTGAGGGACGAAGGAGGTTAGGGAATAGATTGATCAATCCGCAATCAATAGGAGAGACAGCAAGCACTCAGATAAGCACCTGGCCCAGTGGCCTTGGGTTCCCATTGGTTTCTAGTTAGCTCATGTGTCACTGTTTGTTCATGTTCTTCATTATCCTGCATTTTCCTGGGCTAAAGGAGAAAGGAAGATAATAAGCAACACTGTACAGCAGAATTTGTTGCTGCTCATGAGAAACAAGGTGAGAGCCGAATTCTGTAGCTAGCAACCTACATTTAATTAGCTCTTCTGCCTCTCCAGGTGGGATGATCAGAAAGCAACAGGAAATCATTACAGGGGAAAAGACGTCGTTTATCCCAAAGGTGAAGCCTTAGTTTGGTCTACTTGCCTTGCCTCATATATTCAGTCCTTTTACAGTTGAAAATCAATTTTTTAATTGAGTTTCTCAAGTTAATTCTTCATCTATATCCTTACAGATACTACAAGAACAATTCCTAAATCAACACATCCAACATTTACAAATAAGATATACTCTTATTTCCCAATCCACAGATCAGCTTAAAAAATGAGCATGCATCCCATTTCTCAGCTTCTAAGTGTGCAGGCAAATTCCTGGTTTTGCAAATTACACGTGCATTGGTTTATTTTATTTGTTCATCTCTTAAAAAAAAGTTTCTGAAGCCACATGCCAAGTAGCCAAAGGTAAATTAGAAACTGCTTATCTTTGTTTTGTCTTCTTCCCTTCCTCCTCCCTCTCCCTCTCCCTGTCCCTCCCCCCCCCCTTTCTTTCTCCTTAACTTCTGTCTTGGAATTAATACTAAGTATGGGTACCAAGGCAGAAGAGTTGACCAGTTGGAATTAAGAGACTTGCCCAGGGTCACACAGCTAGGAATAGTTCAAGGTCAAATTTGAACCCAGGACTTCTTATCTCCAAGTTTGGCCTCATCTCAAGCTATTGAGCCATATAGCTGCTCTTTTTTCATTTTTTTTTTTTACAAAGGAAAGATACATAGACCAAATGAAGCCATATTAAGAAATCAGAAAGGGAGAAAGTCCTTGATCTATAAATAGAATCTATTTCATTCAAATGGCCTTGTTAATAAATACAATGGAAAAGAGAATATAATTATCTACTAGATGGTCCCTGTATTCTTCTAACCTTTGAACTGGAGCCACTTAACTCCCACAAACTGGGCAATCCTTACAAAATACCCCCCCCCCCAAACTGTCCAGGGAGGCAGTTTCAAAGAATTCTTGCTGTTAGCTCAGAATCTTAGCATTGTGTCAGTTTGGTACCAGCTAGACTCTGGCTATGCTATGCTTTTCCAATTAGTGTGTGTGTGTGTGTGTGTGTGTGTGTGTGTGTGTGTGTGTGTGTTTTAGGCCCATTTTCTCTCTGCTTGTTCCCCATGTTCAGTAACAGGATCTTTGCTATGTCCATCTTTTCCTTAGTAACTGTATTGCTACCATTCTGTATTCTAGTTTCTTCAGAATTAGGGTTTTAGCTTTTTGGTTCTTGTTCTTTCACCCAAAATATATTGCCAGAAATATTATATTGATCATCATTCTCCTTTACTTGCTAACTATGCCCTCCTCCTGGAATAGCCCCCCCCCCCATTCCTTAGTATTCTATGATCTCAGTTCAACCTAGGTTTCTCCCAAATGACTTGTTTCTGGAAATTCTGCCAAATATATAAGAAAAGTCTTCCCACCCTTGTCCGAATCCCAGTGATTTGTCTCCAGATTCCAGTTATTTCCAGCCTGAACTAATTTGCTATTGAGTTAGCCAGAGTTATGACAGAGATCTGGAAATGATACTCCCTGAAAAATTATTTCTATAGCGTTTTGGCATTTAATTCAGCATGACTTATTGTTGTTCAATCATTTCAGTTGTGTTCAACTTTTTGCAGCTCCATTTGGAGTTTAAAATAATGCCTCAAAATAAACCCTGGGGTAGAAGAACCAATAAAAGGACTGGGTGAGCCGAATTCCCACCCAGGATCTTAGCAGGTCAGGAGGAAAGGTTGGCTCCATTGCTAAGGGAATAGAGACCCATCTAGTTCAGACTGCTTCCCTGTGTTAGAAACAGACCTCGGGAGCACCTGAATTCCCAGCAGCTGCAGCTTCCAGAGCTCTCAGTCCACAGATGATAAGGAAGTGGGACAACTGGGCAGAACAATATTACGGTGGACCTTTTGCTGGCACTGGATGCAGAACTCTACTGCATTTCCCACATGTGGTTCCCAGTCTCAGTCACAGGGAGAGAAGGAACACAGGCACACTAGAGTGTGTGGCCACAGGAGGACAGAGCGCCTAGTCACATGGAGGAAAAGAATGCTTGTTGTGTCTCACAGACAACAGCGTAGGTCAGGAGAGCAGTGACCATGCCTCTTCTCACACCATGGCACCTTGAAGGAACTGAAAATGTATGCACTTTTAGAACTAACTAAGAAACCCTGAAGCTTGGGATAGTGACCCCTCCCTGGAAGAATTGCCAAAGTGGAATAAAAAAGGTACAAAAATTCAGTGCAGAAAAGAATTCTTTGAAAAGTAGAGTTGGCCAAATGGTAAAAAAAGATAAAAAACCTCACTGAAGAAAATAATTTTTACAAATTAGAAGTAGGCAAGTGGAAATTAATGATTCCACGAGATATCAAGAAACAATAAAAAATCCAAAGATTGAAAAAATAGAAGAAAATGTGAATATTTCATTGGAAAAACAACTGATATGGAAAATAAATCAAGAGGACATAATGTAAAAATTATAAGACTACATGAAACCCATGATAAAAAAAGGACGTTAGGCATCATCTTTCAAGAAATTATGAAACAAATTCCTGCTCCTATACCCTATAACCAGGGAGTAAAAGAACAATTGAAATAATCTAATAATAGACACTTAAAAGAGACCCCAAATGAAAACTCCCAGGAATATTTTAGTGAGATTCCAGAGTCCATAGATGAAAGAGAAAATATTTGAAGCTGCCAGAAAGAAACAATTAAAATATTATAGAACTGGCCAGAATAGTGCAAGATTTAGCAGCTTCCACATTAAAGATTTGGAGGCTAGGTATGTGATATTTTATAGGGCAAAAGAGCTAAAATTACAATGAAAACTGAGTAAAACCCTTCTGAGACAAGAATGTATATTTAATTAAATACAAGATTTTCAAGCATTTTTGATGAAAAGATTAGAGATTAATAGAAAATTTGACTTTCAAATATAAGATTCAAGAGAAGCATAAAAATATAAAGAGGAAAGATAAAGCATAAGGGATTCAAAGGTTAAACTACGTGAATTTCTACACAGGAATACCTATAATACTTGTAACTCCTAAGAACTTTATCATTATTAGAGCAGTTAGAAGGAATATACATAGATAGAGGGCATGAATGTGAGGTGACAATGATGAGATAATACCAAAAAAAATAAAATTAAGGTGTCACAGGAAGGATGCATTGGGAGAAAGGAGAAGAAATAGGAATAATGGTATAAATTATTTCACATACAAGAGATACAAAAGAGGTTTTACACTGAAGGGGATCATAGAGGTGTGCAACAGGCAATTGGCTCAAAGAAGAAATATATTACATATACACTTAATTGGATATAGAAACCTATTTTATCCCACAGGGAAGTAGGAGGTATAATAGATAATAATAAGGGACTATATTTGTTGTTAAATGATAACTAACAGATCAGATCTTCTTTTGCCTACCCTACCTTCCTCCCATTTCCTCCCTCTCTCCCAGCCTCCCTCTTCTTCAGCTTCCATCCCCCTTTTTCTTCTCTTCTTTCTAAATCACTCATGGTGAGTTTGTGGTGTCTCAAATGAATTATTCTTTATCTCCTTTTATCTTAAGTAAGGGTTTATTTGGGAAAGACAGGAAAGGATAGAGAATAGAGTTAAGAGGGTTGGGGATTTCCCTAACACTACACAAAGCCTTAGGTTTGGAGGATTTGGGGATAGTGTTCAATTGAGATAAATATCTTTCATCAGCTGAGCAAGTCAGAGAGATATCTAGATTATTGTCCTTCTTTCTTCTGCCTTCAAAGTCACCAGGGACCACCACTCCTTTCTGTCTTCCTCCTTCCTTGATTCAAGGCAACAGGAAAAGACCCAGCGTTCAGCCAGCAGTTGGCTTTTGCCTCCTTGTTTTCCCAGTAACATTCCAAATGGAACCTCTTGTTTGACTGAAAGATCACCACTTAGACACTGCTTCGCCTTTTGCATGCTTCCCAGTTCCTCTCTTCCACAATCCTCCTTTTTTGTCTTGAAAAAATGCAACCAGCATTTTTAATACTACTTACCTTTTAGATATATTTTGTTATATTTCTAACTATCTAATTCTCAACCCTGTACTATATTAAATATTCCTTTACCCTCCCCAAACAACAAATCCTATCTATCTTAGCTATTCTCTGTCTACCTAATTCTATGCTAAGTTTGGGTATAGGAAAAATGGTTTGGGAAATAGGAACTTTACATGAAATATGATTTTGACATAATAACAAACCATGGAACAATTTTAAACAATTCACATAATTTCAACAGTATTTTGACTATGTAAATGTCTTATCTTCTAATGTCTATAAATTCAACTAAGTAAAATTTCTATTACTAACAATTGCTAACCTAAAATCATAGTGTAATATAACTTCTATATTTAAGTAGTTTTTATATCTGTCCCCACTTCCCTAAGACTTTGAACAAATTTTTCTAAACTGTCCCTATAGTTTAGTTATTAGAACATTAATAAATTATTCTAATATAGTTAGTTTGTTAATACATTAATATTCACATATGTACAAATATAATACATTGTTCTTGATTTCTATGCAAACTCATGAAGACAAGAATGTCTTTGTTTGAATTTTCCACAGAAATGTATATATCAGTGTGAATTTAGTGTTTTTCGACTATGCATGTGTTGTACACTTACCCATTCCATGAGATTTCTTCCTACATTGTATTTCTGTGTAGCATATTCATGTGATGTTAACATGTATGTCACATACTTACATAACCTCATGATTACAAGTCCAGTATTTCAAAGTCCTTCCATGTCTTTTGATGTTGATTATAGAAACTTTGTGTATCTAGATCTCTCTTCATCTGGTCAGCAGGCCACTTGTCTGCTGTCGGTCTTGATTATAGTCCTGTGTTCTTTAATTCAGGAACATACTGGAACAATCAGGAACATACTGGAACAATTGGGAACATGCATGCATGTATGGTTTTTATATGTGCATGTATGTAAGATCGACATTTTCATTGTGCATGGAAGTAAGCTGTGAATTATTCATGAGTGCTTGTCAGAATTCATTAGTTATTCTTCATGTGTGGAAGCAAGCTATTCCATATGATCATCTTCATGAGTGGATGTATGTATAATATATAATGTATAAGTTCTGAGATACCAACCCCACCTATCAGATAGGCTACCATGACAGAAAAGTTAAATGACAAGTATTGGAGGAGATATGGGAAAACAAGACACTAAAGCATTGTTGGTGGGTAGTGAAGATTCTGGAGAGCAATTTGGAACTATGACCAAAAGGATAAAAAAATATGTATCCCCTTATAATACAGCAATATCACTACTAGGTCTGTTTACCAAAAGGACCATAGAAAAGGGGAAAAATGTATATGTACAAAATATTTATAGCAGCCTTTTATTTTGTGGCAAAAATTGGAAGTTGAGGGGATATTCATCAATTTGGGAATGGATGAACAATTTGTGGTATATGATTGTGATGGAATTCTATTTCACTCTAACCAGTCATGAGCATGATGCTTTCAGAAAAACCTGGAAAGTCTGATGTGACTCAATGCAAAGTGAAATTAGCAGAACATTGTACACAGTAATACCAATATTGCACAGTTGATCAACTGTGAATGATTTATCTATTCTTAGTAATATATTAATCCAAAACAGTCCCAAAGGATTTAAGATGAAACATGCTATGTACCTCCAGTGGAAGAACTAGTCTCAATTCAAATTTAAGCATGTATTTTTGAAACTTTATTTTTCTTCTTTTTTTTTTGTCATGTTTACTTTCACAGCATGATTAATATGGAAATATATTTTGTTACGATTAAACATATATAATCAAATTGCATGCTTTCTGAAAGGAGAGGGGAGGAAAAGAGGGAAAAAATTTTTAATGAATATTAAAACATTTTTACATGTAATTAATTGGGAGAATATTAATAAAAGGAAAATCCTCTCTTTTATTAAATATCCATTTTCCCACTTAAGGATTATGCTCAATTTTGCTGTGTATATATTTGTGGCTGTAATATTTTACAATTTTCTTTGATCTCTGGAATTTCATATTTCAATCCCAATTATAAGAGAACCTTTAATGTAAGTTGCTGAATTTTATGTCATCTTTATTTCATCGTATTTGGATAGTTTTTCTGGCTGCTTTCAATATTTTCTCTTGGAACTATGAGCTCTGGAATTTGGCTGTAATATTCCAAGGATTGTTGATTTAGAGATCTTTCAAGATGTGATTGGTGGTCTCTTTCAATTTCTATTTTGTCTTCCTGTTCTAAGATATAAGGGTAGTTTTTCTATATAATCATTTGAAATATATCTAGATTTTTTATCTTCTTTTTCAGGTAGACCCATAATTCTTAAATTATCTCTCTTCCATCTATTTTCTAAGTTAGTTGTTTGTTCAAAAAGATATTTCACATTTTCTTCTTTTTTATTAAAAAAATTGTTTGTCTCTTTCTTGATGTCTCATGGAATCAATAGCTTCCTTCCATATAATTTTAACTTTTAAAATATTCTTTTCTTCAGTGAGCTTTTGTACCTCTTTTTCCATTTGACCAGTTCTGTTTTTAAAGTTTTCTTCTTCTTCTTCTTCTTCTTCTTCTTCTTCTTCTTCTTCTTCTTCTTCTTCTTCTTCTTCTTCTTCTTCTTCTTCTTCTTCTTCTTCTTCTTCTTCTTCTTCTTCTTCTTCTTCTTCTTCTTCTTCTTCTTCTTCTTCTTCTTCTTCTTCTTCTTCTTCTTCTTCTTCTTCTTCTTCTTCTTCTTCTTCTTCTTCTTCTTCTTCTTCTTCTTCTTCTTCTTCTTCTTCTTCTTCTTCTTCTTCTTCTTCTTCTTCTTCTTCTTCTTCTTCTTCTTCTTCTTCTTCTTCTTCTTCTTCTTCTTCTTCTTCTTCTTCTTCTTCTTCTTCTTCTTCTTCTTCTTCTTCTTCTTCTTCTTCTTCTTCTTCTTCTTCTTCTTCTTCTTCTTCTTCTTCTTCTTCTTCTTCTTCTCTCTCTCTCTCTCTCTTTTGCTAGGATTTTTTGTCTCATTTACCAACCTTTTGATTATCTTTCCCCAATTATCTTGAATCACTTTTTTCTTTCCTCTATTTTTCTTCTACCACTCAAATATTTCATTTTACTTCTTCCTGGAATTCTTGTTGGCAATTGTCCAATTTGCATTTTTTTTTCTCCATTGAGATTTTGCTTCTGTTTTTATGTTGTTGTTTTATTTTGGGTTTTTATCATGATCTTCCTTGTCACTATAGTAGCTTTTTATGATCAGGTCATATTTTTTTTAATTCGTTTGTTTCCCCATCCTATTTCTTGACTGAAATTCATGTTAAAGTCAGACTTTGCTTTCAGGGTTGGTAAGGCCCTTTCCATGGCCTTAGTCTTTTTAATCTACTAGAGTTGATTCTTGGAGTTTAGGTTTTTCTAGTGCTTCCATGATGGTTTGGTGTGGTCACTGCTCTCCTGGACTACATTGTAGTCTTTAGCCAGGAAGGGCCCCTGCTTCTCTGCAGCCTCAAGTGCTAATGCTCCTCTTAGCTCTGGAACTATGGCCAGGTTTTCTGCTTCCCTGTGACCACAAACATTATTGATCCTCTTTGCCCTGGAGTTGTGACCCAGAGGCTCATATGGTCAGCACAACAAGGTCCTGTAACAATGTCACCAAAGAGTACCTTGTAATCTCTTTATGACTAGGTGCTTGATCTCTTGTCTCTTGGCTGAGAACTCCAGAAGCTGAGGCTGCCATTGTTGTAGCCATCTTCAAGATTCACCTCTGTTCTTGCTGCTGATGTCACAGATCTCTCCTGTCAATCCTCCAAATTGTCATAGAAAGGAAAAAATATTTCATTCCTACTATCTGTTAGTTCTATTGCTTCAGAATTAGATCTGAGATGTTATTTTAAAGTAGTTTATTTGGGAATGTTGGGAGAGTTTGCCTGAATTATTGTCTTTAATCTACCATCTTGGCTTTATGAAATCTTCCATGAATAAAGAGCATAGAATTTCCTTTTTAGAAAAAAAAGTATCCTTATTGCATCATATATTTTCCAAAAAATTGTCTTCTCCATCATTACCCTCTTAGCCTTGAATTTCTCACTATCTATTGGTTCCTTTCATACTAATTTTAAATAAGTTTGAAATTTTCTTGATCCTTAAAAATCTCCCTTATAGGGGACATCTGGGTAATTCAGTGGATTGAGAGCCAGTCCTAGAGATGGGAGGTCCTAGGTTCAAATCTGGCCCTAGACACTTCCCAGCTATGTGACCCTGGGCAAGTCACTTTACCCCCAGTGCCTAGCCCTTACCACTCTTCTGCCTTAGATGGAAGGTAAGGGTTTTTTTTTTTAAACCTCCCTTATACTCTGCTGGGAGCCATCAAATCCATGCTATCTGACATGGTCACAGGTAGAAACCAGGGAATGCACAGCGGCCCCCAGGAAGGATGGAAATACCCACTTAGACCCTACTGTGTGACTCCATAATCCCCTATTATTAGAATTATTACAAATACTATTCTCACTCAGCTCTAGGAAAATGCTACCCTTATATGTAATGATACAGAAATTCTTCTTAGAATATTGCCAGGAGATTCTACTTATAAAATCAGACCTAAGGATTCCTATGTACCTATTTAGATAAGGGATCATAGATGGGACCCCCTTTTAAACATAAACCACCAACAAAACTGTACTTTATATTAATTGCCTTTCATAGAAAGGCTGGTACATTCCATCCCACTGGATTGTTTTGTTAACTGCAAATGTCTTAGATACTTTGGTAAAACATTGGATAATGAAAAATGATTATTGTAATAATACTTAAATTGGGTTATGCTGATTGTACACTTTAACTCCACAGACTAGACAACAATGTTGTGTTAATTGTATACTTAGAAGTTTGATTGATTATGTAACTGGTTAGTGTAATGAATAATTATTCTTAGCTTAACCTCATGTCTGGTACCTCATGGGTTAATAATGAAGTGACCTCTAGCAGTGCTACCCATGAGGAGAAAACACATATCTTCTGCAAAGCTTTTTGTTTGTTCTTAGAATCCATGAAATCAAAGAATATAGGATAATTATAGAATGCCAATCCAATGAGAGCAAATACATTTATAATTTAAAGAGATTTAAAATATTAGCTGGTCTAGTAAGTTAATGCATGGCCTATTCCATTTCCTGTAAGGAAGCATGTATATTGAAAATTAAATTGTGTGCCACGTAGATGTGTACTCCTTGAAGTATAAAAATAAAGTCAGAGCAGAACAGTTTTTGTGATGCCTGGCTGCAGGTAAAAACTTTAACTGGTTCTTATTTGCCAATGCCATCATCCTACCAAGGACCCCTGAACCCAGTGAGGGCTGGTCCCCCTGCAGCAATACTCCACAGTTTTTTTAAACCTATCATCCCATATCTGTCCTTTTTTAGCCAGATTCCTAGAAAAAGCTGGATATACATCTTGGCTATACTTCCTCTCCTGAGACTAATTCCTCAAGCTTTTATAATTTTGATTCTAAACTCCTAATTCAAATAAAATTGTTCTCTCCAAAATTGTCAGTAATTTCTAGATTCCAAATGACATGAACTTGTAATAGTCTTTGTTATTCTTTGTATCTTTGCTTTCTTGACATTGGTGATCAACTTCTTGTATATTTACATTGTCTTCTGAGATTTTGTAACCCTTCTTTTTCCTGGTTCTCTTCCTACATCCATTATCACTCATCATTCTTCTGTACTGGCTTATAATTCATTTCATACTGCTTAACTATGAGTGCCCCCCCAAGGCTCTGTTCTAAGGTTTAGTCTCTTCAACTTTTATAATTGCCTGATGACCTCATGGGTTTACTCATAGAACTGCATGCCTAGTCACCATCTAACCTCTAAGCTTCAATCCTATATTAACCTACTATACATTTCAAATTAGAAATCAGAGACAGATCAAATTCAACATGTCCAAACAACTCATTAATTTTCTTTTCTTCCCAATTTCCCTATTTTCTATTAAAGGCACCACTTTTCTTCTAGTTTTCTAGTGGAACATCTTTAGAATTCTTAGTTCATCAATATTCGTCACCTCAAATAACTTTAGTTTCTTCCTATTTCTTCCTCTAACATTTTACATTCTACTACTTCTCTCCATACATGCAACTTTCACTTTAGTTCAGGCCCTTTTAACTTCTTGATATTCTTTTTTTCTCATTTTATCTTTTTTATATCACAATCACTTCTCATTATTTCTTTTTCATTCTTTCTAATAACTTCTCCCCTACCAAAATAAAAAGTAAGCAAAATAAATTCACACACTGGCTCATCATACCCCTTTAGTTCATCACCCCTTGCATAGAGGTAGAAAGAATGATGCATTGTGAGCCTTCTGGTGTCATGATTGATCATTACAGTGATAAGAGTTTGTAAATCTCTCAAGGTTGTTGTCCTTTACTTAATTGTGTCATGTCTAAATTATTCTGATTCCATGCAGCTTATCCTACTTTTTTCATATACTTCTGCCCAGGTTTCTTTGAATACACCTCTTTTTTCAATTCTAATGTTGCAAAAATATTCCATGATATTAAGAAGCAGCATGGCTAAGTGCTCCTGGCTATGGAGCCAGAAGGACATGGGTAGATGCCTATCTGAATCAGCAGAGGGAGTTTCTTCATCCAGGAGTCACTTATATCAATGAAACCACAGGTTTAGTCCCAATTTCTGACATTCATATGTCATCATTTTAACTAATGTGCTAGACATCTCACTTGGTGAAGATCAGTGGAACATTACAAAAGTAGTCTTTGACCCTGCGATGTCAAAGATAGAAGGTATGTAGAATGTATTGAACTCTCATGTGTAGAACTCTCAAAAAGGATCCTTGTACTCGCTCACTTTCTCTTTAATGGCGTATAAGTTAGTTGGAGGGTAAGCCCCAAATTTATTGCGGGCAACTTCTGTGTGCTATTCTATTAAATGATAGTGATTTGAGCTAATTGTATCTTAACTTCTGAAAGGTAAATCTGTGCTCCTGAGCTACATGCTTTTAGGAAGGGTGATAGATGGAGCATACTGAATTAAAAGTAGGTCTCTTCCAGGAAATTTACCCTACAAGTTGACTGATAAAGTAAAGGGCTAATTTATATATTTATTCATTTGTTAAAAATAGAAGAGTGTCACATGTCCTCTTAAGATCTACCGATCTTTCTTTGTAAAGTATTGTTTTTATTATTATAGACAGTATACCTTAATTATAGCAAGATTTTGTGTTACATAGGTTGTGTCTTTGCTATAAAATTTAAAATTGAATAATAGGAGTAGAAATCTGTACACAAGAGCAAATAAATTCATAATTTAAAGAGATTTAAAATATTAGCTGGTCTAGTATCCTCATATTAGATATGAGGAGAATGATATACGAGTTAGAATTATTTTACTGAGGCCTCCTATGATAAGGATTGAGAATGTAATCTATATCTCCTAAAACCAGTTCAATATTTCTACCTTTCTGTTTCCTACTTTTTCCTGTTTTTTTTCTCCTCTACTAATGTCATTTTGGCATTGAGCATTTATTATTATCAGGTATATTCTCTACTGTGTATATACATAATAATAATAAAGTGGCTCATGAATGCAACTCTATCAATTTTTCCTTCTTGTGGAAGGAATTCTTGACAGTAATATTTCAGAATCTATTTAAAGCTTTCCACCATCACTGATAAAGCTGAACTTACAAGAAGCCACCTCCTACAAGGACTTTCTTGTTGTCATCTAAAGACACTAACTTCTCTCTCTTGAACGATTTTTTTTATTTAACATTTGTTTACTTATCTATATCTAACTTGCATTTACTCCAGTAGAAAGTTCTTTGAGCTCAGGGACAAGTTTAAATTTTTTTTTGTCTTTGTTAATCTGCAGCACTTAACTTGGAGTATATTCTAAATAAACCCATGCTGTTAAGTTATTGGAATTCAGGGAACTTGAAAAAAGCATAGACTTTCCTTCAGCTTTTGCAGAAAATAGTATACCAGGCAGAGTGAGGAATAGTAAAAACTCCACAGACCACATTGGAGCTTCAAAGATTTCCAGGCAACAAATATGGACAGGACAGCTTCTTCATTCTGAAGTAGATTGAAGTAGTAACTCCACCAGATAAACCATTCATTCACAAAGCTAGAGGTCTTCATTGGAGATGCAGAGCCAAGAACTATCTCCATTTTCTACTTGCTTATCTGTTCATTGACACATTATTACCAATTGGCATTTGTATAGAATATCTGAGAAAAAGGATTACTAATTTGTGCTTTGGCAGATTAACTTTGAATGAAACTTTGTTGAGGTCTATAGAGTAATTAAGGGTCTCATAAACTAAACCTTTTTATGCTATTGTAAGAATTTAAGTGTAGATTTTTATGCTAATATGAAAGTTCTAAAGTAATAGTGTGGTCATGATTTTAAAATACTACAGCATAAGTCAAAGTAACTTTTAGCAGCTTTATTTACAAAGAGTTGGAAAGAATGAAAGTGGAAAAATGTAGATAAAGAGAGAAATTCTAGTAAGTCTACCAACCCCTCTTCTGAGAAGCCAGGCTCAGCCCCAGAAGGGCTTCTTCAAGACTGTTTCCACATGGATTTTCCCAGTAATCCTCCAACAGAAATCCCAGTGGCATGTCTTCAGCCAAGGTTCCACCAATGCAATCGTCTTCAAAGGCAAGGCAGGAATCTCCGGAACCAATCTCTCCAAAAGCCAGGAAAGGAAGAGCAGCTGCTCACCTAGCATACTGATGCAGGATTCACTCTTCACACTATGATGCATGAAGATGGGAGATATAGAAATGATCTTGATGAGACATTCTTGAACATTTCCATTCTGACTCTATTTGCATCAGACTCAATATCAAGTATTACCAAAGCAAGAATCATTAAAAATGAAAAATGAAACCTCCAAACTCAAGTTTTTTCAAACTTGGAGACATATGACCTTCACTAGGACAGTCGCATGCAATTGAGGCAAGAGATCTAAGACATTTTGATGACCTCTTACATAGGGAGGATCCTGTTAAGGACAGTGTATTGAACTGAAATTTAGTGTCCAGAAAGAAAATCTCTGTGAAGGTATTATAAAGGCTAATGAAAGAAAGTAAGAAAACTGCCAGGTTGATCATAGTAGTAGCATTCTGACATATTGGTGGTATAGTATTTGTAGAACTGACCAGATCAGAGAGAAACCTAGTTCAGGATACTCATAGCTGTTAGTCTGCTAAAACATAGATCCCCTGACATAAGTAGCAGATCACATTGGACAGCATCACTGTCATCAGATTCATAGGGCAGGGAAACTGGAAAGAGAGTAAGAAGATAAAGAAAAGTATAAAAGATTCAATCAGTTCACATAATAATATAATCAAAACCATATTTATTTAAAACATTTGCTTTATGTATTTTTTATTTCCTATATATTATAGAAAAATAAGAAACTATAGATGAACACAAATGTGAATTTCTCTCCTCAGTTCTGCTTTTCTGGAATCTCTGTCTTCCTTCAGGGTTCAGACCACATACATCTTCCATAAGAAAACTATTCAGGTCTTTTCCTCTCCAAATTACTTTTATTTGTATTGGATCACATTAAATGGGGTTACAAATGTCATTTTCTCCCCCTTTGTCTTTTTTTGTAACACTAGTTCTTTATGCAGGGCTTAGCACATACAGTACTTGTTGGATTGGATAGAGCTGAATAATTTCTCTTTCTCTACTATCATGTTTAGATCCCTTAATTTCTCTTTTACCCACTTTCTCTTCCTTCACTCCCTCTCACTCCATTTATATCCCTCTCTCATTCTTTTTTCTCTTCTCTTTTCCCCTCTTCCTCTCCTTCTCTCATGCCTCCAAGGCCTAATAAATTGCCTATTAGTAAGAATCATGTGGGATTCAGATATGGGAATCATAAATACCTAGTACAGATTGAACATATGTTTATATTTTTTCAAATTTTTATTGATACAGTTTTTATAACACGCTCATTTTTATGTATATCATTCCCCCTACCTCATTTGGAGTGTCATCCACTCTTAGTTACAAATCTGAAAAAGAAAATAAAAAGAATAGTTCATCAAACCATATGCTATGGTTCCTAGCTCAAGAATCATCCTACCTCTACAAAGAAGGGAAGAACGTACGCATCTTTCTCAATTCTTTTTCAGAGCCAAGCTTGTTCATTATAATTATAGAAATATATTTGAAGATGTTTGCCTATGTCAAGCTTCTGGGAAATCTGTCCCTCTGAAGGTAATCTCTGAGAGTGTGTGTGTGTGTGTGTGTGTGTGTGTGTGTGTATGCTTGCCTAAGAATGCTTGTACTTTAAGTAACAATGTCCATTCTTCACTATTCTCCAGCCAGCTTCCCTCCCTGAAGAGCCTGATGAGAGGAAAGTTGACATTTATTCAGAACGATTACTCAATCAAACTTCTATTTCCTTCTGACAATTCCATTTGTCAGAGCAGCTTTTATTGCAGGGTTGTGAGCCATTTTTTCCTTAAACAATTGGTGTTACTAAATGTGTCACCTGAGGCTTCCTTTTTGTCCAATTACTATGCATTACAACCCCGTGAATTGTGATACAATACAAACAAAAACAATTTCAACTTTTCTTTCTTTCTTTTTTCCTGTGGGAAGGCCACTGAGAGTTGTAGGATGTGCCTGAGAACAGATTCTAGGAGGAGTTAGCGGGGTAATAATGTGGGCCACAAACCCGTTTTTCATTAGTATTTTTCCTCCACCTGCTCTTTTAAGTTCTTTATTGGGTGAGATTAGCCATACACATCACAAGCATTTTCTAGGGCAGAGGCCTCGCAGGCTTTGGGGCTTCCCACTGAGCTGATGAAGTAGCAGCCCCTATGCTAAGCCACTTGAGTTCAGAACAACCCTGGGGCACTTTTGTTTTCTGTTTTATATCTCGTTTGTTCTTTCTCTTTGTTCTCTTGGTTCAGAAGAAGGTGTGTGCTAATGCCAACTTGATAGAAGTATGCCCAGCAGGAGGATATAAGCTGTTTGGATTCTTTAAAATAGCTCTTGCTTATTTGTGGTGTGTTTCCTATAACAATTGGAGGTTAACACACACTGCCCTTTCCTCAGATAGTTTGGGTTAGAAATGAGCTCACTAGAACATTTCAGGGACTTTGAGCTTTCTCCCCATTCTCCATTAGGTTGTGATCATCTCCCTCACTGCAAAGTCGATGTGGTCATTTTAATGTTTATTCTCAAACATGGCTGCCTTTAGAAAATTAGGTCCAAAAAAGAAATTGACATGGCTGCACCCCAGAAACTCAGGCAAACTATTGTCAGGGAAACTCCCTGGCTCCCTTCCATCCTCGTGACTGAGCCTACAAACACCCAATGACCCCCCCCCCCACCAGGGTCCTGAGATGACTCTCTCCCTTTGATCATCCTCTAGAGTTAAGATGGACAGAGAGAAGCACCTCCAGGCCACACCTCGATCCTATCAGACATCTGTTTGTTCCCTAAAACTAGGGAATCTTTATGTCCCCAGGCAGATGATCACCCCACCTTGCCTAATGCCTGGGTGACTAACACTCTTCTTGTAAGAAGTATAAAATCCCCCAAAGAGATGTGTGTGTTGGGGAACAGCCTTTCCATTCATGCTGTCCTCCCAAGAACTGCTCCCCATCTTGCTGTTCCACCTTGCTATCCTCCTGGCCACTCTCAACATTACTCCCTAAATTATTTTTTTAATCTCTTTTTGTTTTTAAGCTAAGTTTTGGAGTCTTGCATTCTTGCAAAAGGTATCCTTCCTGAACCCTAGGGGTGCACACCTGAACCCCATAAAAATGACATTGAAATAAATTATATTGAGAGTGCCAAGGCCCAACATTTCTTCTGTGTGACATTAGAATGCCACATACAGTAAAAAATTCCTCAGGTTTCCTTTCCTGGAATAGCGCAGGGTCCTTGCATCTTACAACAACCATAATTTTCAGATTAACAAGCTAAAAGAACTAAATTAAAACTTTGTACCTTTTTTTAAAAAAAAGCATTTGTTAATAAGTGATCTATTTTGCTGTTGCTGTTGCTGAAGGAAATGAATATTCATTGAATAGTCAGTAGAGTCCTGGTGATCTGATAATGTGTCATTTCCGTGATTTCCAAAGTCAAGCAGCAGACACAATTTACAAGTAGGTGGAGAACAACATGCTGGGAAAGCACTTAAAAAAAAGCTCTCCTTTACTGGCACCTGACATTTTTATCATTAGCCATTCATCCCTTGGTTTTCAGTGTTACACTTTCCTTTCCCAAAATATAGGAACCACCAGATGACAGAGTCATCAATCACTAACATTTGATAGTGCCAATGAGCTTATCAGATGTGATTCTCTCTGCTATCCAAGAGCTAAGAAATATAGAAAACTGGGCATGTAAAGATGAAAAGGAAACACTGATAATGTAGGGCTTGGCTGGAATGGAGATGTGGAAAAGAAGGAAGCAGAAAGAAGAAATGGACAATACCAACACCCATTTCAATTGCTCTATAAGTTTGCCCAGAAAAGACCATTTGTCACCTTCTGTTGTGGTTTATAAGAGACAATTCACACCCTTTGGGATGTAAACAAAGAGTCTATGTAGAACAGTTCAGATTGAATATATGAGAAAAGAAGATGAAAATGGACGTCAATGGTGATGTCCTTTGGCATGAGTATAAATTGGATTGAAGTGAGAGCATTACACAAAGTCACTAGCCTCATTCTCTCTTTCAGAGTTATTGAAGTCCAGTGGCCAGGCAAAAGGCAAGATGACTGAGGATCACTGAAGATGCAGTGGATGACCTGTGCTTCCTTGCTACCTAACCAAGTTCTAAACCCTCCACAGTGCCCACTTCCATGCTTTCATGGCCATTGGAACAAATTGTCCTTATCTGTCCCTTCTGCTGGCAGAAGTCCTCATATGCGCAGGGTAGATATCTTTTGATTTACCAATGAACTTGAGTTGACTTACCAACACATGATAGAGCACTAAAAACTAAAAGAATTTTTACAGTTGGAAAGAAAAAAAGGATTCTCAGAGTTGGAAGATGCTTTATACAGTTATTATGCAACCTTCTGAACAATGCAGGACTCCCTTCTCTAAAGAGCCTGACAGATGGTTATTATAGCATTTTCTTAGGCATATCAAGTGATAGAAAATACACTACTCCAAAAGAAGCTCTGTGCATTTTTGGACAGCTGTTTCGAAATTTTTTTCTTAATAAGACTGAATTTGCCTCCCCTTCATACCCACATGTTGGGCCCGTTTCTTCTCTCTGGGACTAGTCAAGGTAAGTGTGACTCCTTTCCCACAAGTTTGCTCTTCAACTATGTGTAGACAGGTTTTTATTTTTGCCTCCTTTCATTCTTATTCCCAGCCCCAATACCGCAGTTCCTTCAAACATTCCGCACATGTGATAGCTTCTAGACCCTTCATCAATGAGGCTCTGCCCCCCAAACGATTGTTTTTCTTCCTTAAAAGGGATGGTCACAGCTGAGTATAGTCAGTAACCCAGTACATACGCTCAGACAAATACAGGGATAGACAGGACTTGTCTTGTCTTGACATTATGCATCTGTTAATGTCGCTTAAGATTGATTTCGTTTCCCCTCGTCTTTCTTTTTTGGCAACCACAACACACTATTAACTCAAATCAAACATTCAGTTACCTAAAAACCTCTCGGTTCTTTTCAAATTAACTGATGTTAAGCCAGACTCACCTTGCCTACATTTGTACATTTGATTTTTTAGACCAAAACGTAGGGTGTGGTCTCCATCCCTATTCAATTTCATTTGGCCAATATTTCAATCTCTGGCTTTATACGAAATGTTTGATTTTGACATCCAAGTTATTAGTTAGCACTTCCAGCTTTGTGTCAGCTCAATGGAAAGGCTGACCAAAGAATAAAAGGGGATCGGTTACACGTTACACATTCCTTTGAGAACCTGAAACAGAAGGAAAATGCAGCTTGCAAAAAAGCACTGAACTCCAAGAATCAGCGAGGTGGGACAGAACCCAGAACCCAGGACCCCTGGGACTAATTTTTGTTGCTCTTGTTGACAACAACAAATTCAATTTCTTAATTGCCAAAAACCATGATTGGATCTAAAATTGACTTGGTACATTTGGCACACATCTGTACATAAATATAGGTATATGTATATGTGTGCATTTGTGTATATATATCTGTTATATCTGTGTATATGTGTAATATGCAAGTTATACACACATATACTTCCTTTAAATTCCACAAACTATCTTAAATCTCGGGTCTGCTCTTCATTTTTCCTATTTATACTGTATATAACTTGCATTGAATGTATAGATTCACTATGTAAGCAAATATAAAGATATATTTGCTTATTTTCCTCCCCACCTCTTAGAATGCAAGCCTTTTGAGGGCAGGGACCGTATTTTACATCTTTTTGTATTTCTAGTGCTTAGTACAAGGTCTAGCACACAGGATGACTTAATCATTGTTGATTGATGACTATATCAACACACACATACACCCATCTTGGGCTAATGTAGTAATAAAGAGCAACTCATCACCTTCATTAATTAATAAGATGTTTCTGTTTCCTTGCTCAAGTGGAATCTTTCATTGTTGCTCTAACCTTTCAGACTGTTAGACTAAAATATGATTTTTAGTTTATACTAGAAATAAAAAATCAATATAGCATCGATTCATAAGTGAGAGGAACTGGGTGCAAGTCCTGTCTCTGTCAAATTCTTACTGCCTCTGTGATCCAGGAAAAACGATTTAATCTCTTTGGGTCACTCTATTAAGTGATGAGGTTAGGCTAGCTGGCCTCTCTTTCAATTTTAAATCTGTTATCCTATACTTAGGTTTTAGAAGTACTTAAATAATGGAATTCCTTCAAAATAAGATTTTTTGCATATTATTTTGTGTATGCTATTGACTAAGTAATCTTTGCGAGTAAATGCCGCCTTTACAGTACTATTTTACTATTAAAAACTATTGAAGAAAAAAGATCAGATTTAAGTTTTAAAGGAAACAAAGCTCTTTTTGCTAACTTTTATTATTAAGTTCACAGGATCATACAATTTTGAGTCTTAAGGGACCTTTGAGATAATATAGTACAAATCCCTTATTATTATAGGTAAAGAGGGCCCATCGAGATTACATGGCTTGATCAAGGCACCATAGCTAGTAATAGAGTTGAAAGATTTCACCTATGGGTTTTGTTTTTTCACTGGAAAGAGCCCAGTCAAATTTCTATGCAAAGAAATAACTAGAATGATTTCTATTTCCAAGGAGTCATTGATGGCAGGGGACAGGTATGGTCACATTTCGGGGCACTCTACTTGTTTTCCCCATGCCATTCTTATAATGACCTCTTCTCATTTCCATTGCCTTCTTGGGAACCCCCAAGAGAAATAGGACTTAATTTCAGAAAGATTTGCAATATATTTTTATTTCACACATTGTTCCACAAGAGCATAAGTGTGTTTTAATAATGTGTGAAGTTGAAAATCATTACAGCCGATGAATTAAGCAATATTAGTAAGGAGATCACACCAACTGTGTGAACTTGGGCCAGAGTGCCTGAAGTCATAAAAATTACTAAAGTTTGCCATCTAGAGGTCTGCAGGAGCACATTTTCAGAGGTTTACACTAACCGAACATAGACTCAGAAATATTTTCTTTCTCAAATAGTTTTGGAATGTTTCATGTTTTAAATAAAAGAGGAATTAAGAACAATGAAGAATGCCTTCTCCATTCTGAATCTGCAAGGCATTTGAAAATGTTATTCTTTTAATCCAGTTTTATTTATGTTGCCATTTTGGTGTCTGAATCTAAGAAACCTTTCTGGCAAGCTTCTTCATAATTTCTTTATTATACTTGATGGAAAAGAAAATACTAAATGAGAAGTTGAAGTCATAAATAAATGAAAACTGATGCATCTGAATGGTTAGAATGTTAGTGTTTGCCAGCAGTGGTTTTCAAAAGACATTTCTTTGTGCATATTAATGCTTTGAATGTTCTTGCCCAAATGAAACGATCAGATAATCATATCCATCTCCCCCTACCAAAAGCAGAAATTACAAAGTCTGAAGACTCATTATGACATTTCCCAGTAACCAGCCATTTGCTTCAGTGGTGTTTGCAGGGTGGAGGCTGGGAGTTGCCAGGGAGGGGAAGAACATGAACGTTTTTACCTTTAAAAGAAGGGCTGCAAAGCTTAGGTTACTTTTACATTGATTAGCAACTGAGCCAGATGTCAAGCTCGCAATGGGTATTTGGTGAGAGCTTCAGTACTTTGTTAAAACCAGGGATAACAAGCTTGAAAATGTAGGTCTCATGACCACGAGAGACCTTCGCTAATGGAAACGTTACTATGAACTGCTAAAAGTTAGTAACTTGAAATTCTAACCTTTCTCTTCTAAGGGGTTTGTTCCAAGAGGGAAAGGGCGTCCCGATCACTGCAATCTCCATGTGCTATTTATAATTCATATTCTGTTTTTCAAAAGCAATAATTTGCAGATGATCAAACCCATGTTAAAACATCGGGTTCTGTACGTAATCTGCCTCATTAAAGCTGCTATTCTACCAACCCTTTGACTAGAGGCTCTGACTCCACAGGGGCTGAAACAGGTTTGACACAAGGCATTTTTATATAATTGGAGTCTTTATACCGACTTCAAGGAATAATGATAATAACAGCGAATGTTTATATGGTAACAAGGCTTGCAAGGTTCTTTGCCTTGCCTTGTAAAAGAGAATTACAAAAGAAAAAGAAGGAAACAAAGTAATACAACAAATCCAGCTAATCTACTAACCACATCCTACAACATATGGAACACGCCACTGCCCCCATAGTCTCCCCCTCCTCCCCACTGCAGTAAAAGTACTGAAATACACTTTCTCAGTTCTTATCTGGGATCGGGTCAAGCCTGATTATACAAATTATGCCAATTCCGTTTCGATGCACCAAAGTGCTAACTCTTCCCAGTGAAAAAGTATTGACCTTGAAGGTATACAATTAGTATTGCTATAATAAAAGAAATACATTAAAATCATGTAATCAAAACAAGGTGGGCAAGAGTTTTTATAACTTTTTTAAACAATAAGGGGTATAAAATTAGTAGAATAGAAAAGAGGATATTTCTCAAAGAGCTATTTTGCTTTTTCTTTACCATATCTTCATTTAATGTTGATCAAAACATGCCAACAGCCATTTAGCTTATTTTATAATATGGATCATTTCTCTGTACTTTATGAAAAATAAAGGAATGGGGAGAAGAGATGAAAAGAGATGAAGAGCAAAAAAACTATAGTACAGTAGACCGGGTAGAGATGAAATTAACTTTGTTTTTCTAATTGTGAATACATTACTTTCCTTAGTAACACAGTCCTATAGCAAAGCAGCAGGTTATCTTTTTAGAAAACACCTACTTATCTACTACAGTATCTTTATCCTTCATTTCGAGCTGTGCAGGTACATTTCTCTTATTGATTGTCTGTCCATCAAGTTGGAAACTGATTTGTCTCATTGACAGCCGCTATTGTTAACAATAGGCTTTCATTAGTTTGCTAAGTGTTATTTGTTTGCTTCTTATTTTAAACTGTATCATGGAATCATCATCCTCTGCCACCTTCAAAACTTGGTAGCTTTTATTTTCAGTCTTGTTTCCTTTCTTCGGCTTCTTTTAGGTTTTGGAGAATTTCAGAACCTCCCCAGCAGCAATTTTATAGAAAGAAAAAAACATGCTGAGATAGCTTACCCTGAAGGAGTAGGAGCCCAGCCATAGCATAGATGAGTATTAATGGACTGCTCAGCTCAGTCTGTTATTCAGTCAACTAGCATTTATTAAGTACTTACTATGTGTCAAGCATAGATTAAAGGAAGACTTGTCTAGAAGATTGCCCCCTATCCTACCCCCTTTTCAACATTCAGCCTTTACCTTTATACTGGTTTGTTTCTTGCTTCCTACAAACGTGCCTAGCTCTTCCTTATCCTTAAAAATCCTCACTTGATCTGTTTGGAGAATTAAGTAAGCCATCATGGAGGAGAGGACAACTGGGCTGGATGCAGAAGAACGTGTAGGAATCGGATAGCTAAAACTGGACTGGGATCAGGGCAAGACATTCTAGAGAGAGGAAGCATTGAGATGGGAATTAAAAGGTATAGTCAGGGAATAACAAATAATATATTCTGGCTAAAGGGTATGTTTCATGAAGGAAAGTAAACAATAGGGTAAGTTGTGGTCACATTATAGAGGGTACCATAGTTATTGGGGAAGATCATATAGGCAATGTGATTGGAAGATAAACCATATCATTTGGATAATTTGAGAGGGAAGAGGTTGCCCCACACTGAAAGTATAGGCTAGACAATGGCATTAAAAAGGGGGATTGCCATGGCAAGTGCTAAAAATAATCTATTATACTGAAGTGGATAGCATATGAAGGGAACATTATGAAAACTATAATCAGGCAGGGCAGTGTCATATAATGAGGTCCTAAAAACTAGGAAGCAGAATTTCGACTTGAACCATTAGGCCATAAAGATTCTTCATCAGGTAAAGGCTGTGATGAAAGCAGTGTTATTGGGGAGACCAGACAATGAGACTCGAAATAACCCAAACGTAAAGCGAGGACAGAGTTGATCATTGGAGTGGAGAGGAAGAGAAGAAACCCAATGGTCATTTAGAAGGGAAAATGTTCTGATATTTAATGTCAGATTGGACATAGGCACTGAAGATGAGGTAATAATTAAAGAAGTCCCTAAGATTTTTAGCCCAAGAGGCTTAAATAATGGTAGTACTGTTAAAATGAATTGAGAAGCTGGGGGAAACGCCATTATAAAGGCTTAAATCTTAAAAAGGGGAGAAAAATGAATATATCAAATAGTTACCATTTACACAGTTTAACTTGAAAAATTCAGACTTTTCTTAACTCAAGTATGAAGGTCAAATAGGTATTCTATCTTTTCCCAAGTCATTAAGAAAAAATAAATCTTACAAAGTCTTTTGTTTTTATTGCTTAAATTATAATTTTAGTTTTTATCTTGTGATCAAGTAAGTCTGCTAATGAGTAAGGACTAAATAGGGTCATTAAGCACAATCCCTGTAAGTAAAAGAGATCTCATAAAAACCTCACCCACAACAACAAAAGTCATGGGAGTTTAACAAAACATGGGGTATATAAACAAGTTTGTTTGTCTTTGTCCTATTAGGTTGTAATGGGAGAAAAAAGTAGCTTCATTCAGATCCCATTTTCTGGATATTTTTGTTGCAATAAAAAAATTCAAAGATTTTCATTCCAAGTAAAATCTTTTTTATAGGTTAAATACACGAGATCTAAATGGACTAAAATTTTTATTTAAAAGAACGACATTTCCAGACTATCATATCTCATTCCCTTTCCACAACATTCTACTCCATTCAAAACCCCATATATGAATTTATTCATCAGCTAAGCAGAAACAAAACTAATTCAATAAGTAAGCACAGAAGTGGATTTCAGGCCATTGAATTCTAACCTCTTCTTCCTTGTTGATATCCAATTATATTCAGATGGATACAACATTTCATTGAGCACAGATCTTGTTTTCTTTGGAATTTTAATAAATTGTCATCTAATCAGAAGGATTAACCTATGAACACTCCTTGGAGGATTCAGGGTACCATTTGGAGAGTTTACTCCAGGTAATGAATAATGGAGGAAACCTTTCCCCAACCTCAGAGCATAAATATTTTCTATTTCCTGCTAACATTATGGTGGTGGAAGACCTTTAATTGGCTAAAGAGCCAGTGCCAAAGGCTGGAACTAAGAAACTCCTTCCAATCCCTCATTACTTTTAAATTTGAGGAATGTCATTTTTTCCCATATTCATATTATAATGATTTAGATGTAGAAAGTAAAGGAATGTTTGAAGGTTTGAGAACAAGGGATGCATCCTTATATGGAGTTCATAATTTTTTAGTGTGAATTACTACCTTCTATTAAATTTTCTTAGGATAATGTAGAACTGCATAGTTCATTGTTTCCATCTAATTAAGTATTTTTTTTTGAGATTTAGGTTATATGAGATGAAATTCTTATAAAATAATTCTTCTCTACTTTGAATATATCTATCTGGTATATGCATAATTAATTGTTTGCTTTCGACTATTTTTGCTGAGCTGTCAATAACTTTCTCTATTCCCTCCCCCTAGAGAATTGTTTTGTATATTCAATGGATTGTATGAGAAATAAAACATTGACTTTTTACCTATTAGTTAAAAAAGAAATAATTGTATATGGGTAGTGTAATGAGTCTGGAATCAGAGGACCAAGATTCTAATTCTTTCCTTACTCTATTATACTTGTGACCTTGGACAAGTTAATATATCTCTTTGGGCCTTAGTCTCCTCAGGGTTTAATTTTCTCATACATCAAATGAGAGAGTTGAAGAAAATTATTTTAAGATCTCGTCCTGCTTTTAATTATGTGTACATTAAGATAAACTTTTGACCTATATGTTCTTTTGTATTCATAGGTGATCACAGAGAAAACACAACACAATATATCTTATAGCAACTTTCCATATAGTTTTAGGTATTTTAAACTAAATTAAAGCCTTCTAGAATACAGGCATGTTTATATAATTACTTGTTTCTTAATGGCACTAGTGAATGGGTTACAGTTTTCATGTATAAAAAAGAAACCAATCATTGACTTGAGGGTATAAAGATTAAATTTAACTCTCCCCTGAGTGTGAAAATGAAATTAACTCTCCCCTTGATTGTGATGATTAAATTAACTCCCCGTCCATTTTTAGATTTAATCGCCAAAAGTGTAAACATCCCACTTAATCATTCAGTAGGGGAAAGTCTGTGACCCACGTGTGCAATAGTGGGTGATGAATCAGGATCAAACTGACTGCCCCCTTGGCAGCCCTAAGAAAAGCTTCAACTGTAATTGGTAGATGTGAAAGTGGAGAAAGGTACAGGAAGTGATGAAAAAGAAAGTGTCTTTAAAGGGGAGTTACAAGTTCCTGTGAAGAGATTCATCTGAGATTCATGGGAGAATTGCCTGAGATCTTTGAGATCTTCAGAGAGAACTTCATCTTCTTCTGGGGTTCTGAGTTTGAGTTGGAGGCTGGTGAAAAATCTGCTGTCTGGACCTGAAACCTTGCCTGCTGAGGCTGCCCTTGAATCTCTCCCTTTTGGTGAGTGAAAAAGGCTGACTCCTTTCCTGGATTTTCTGAAGACACTAGCCTCAGGAGAGATTCACCCTCTTGAGAGAGTCTTCCTGTATCCCCAGGTCCTCAGATACAAGGGCCAAGGTCCCTTTGGCTAAGGGTTAACTCTCCCCTGCCTGGGTTGAGCCAGTAGCCAAAGCAAAATACCTAGTGCTTAGGCTAGATGTCTTACTCTATCCTCTCTCTCACTCTCTAACCTCACTCTTTCTATATTTTGTAAATAAATGGTAAATAAAATCTCTTTGGAATTAATGAAATTCCTGGTGACCCTATTTTAAAACAATCCAGTCAAACATTTTTATATAAACCCCTTTTTTGGATACATGCTTACCATGTCTAGGTAGGAATTTAACAGAAAAAATGATAGTAGATACATACTGAAATTTATTTTTAAATATGCAACTATGGAATTCAGTTGGGAAACTATGGACTCAAAAGCAAATCCTCCCGCTTATTTAAAAATATTTTAAAAATCCAACTACTTTCTTTGCTCTTAGGAGCTTTAAAAAAAAAAAGACTGATTTTAAAAAGTCTGCTGATCCTTGCTCTGTTGTCCTTTTTCTATTGATGATACTGTGTGGTTATGTCCAGATCAAACTATACTTCAGATGGTCATCTTTTTTCATGTATTTTTGTAATGGTAGTGGGCTCTGTGAAGATCTAAAAAAAAACAACTGTTTTATTTACATTTTCAAATAACTGGATCCCTACATCTTCCAAACATATCTGTCATTGATGGGTGTGTATACATACACACACACACACACACACACACACCCACACACCATAGTTGTCAACTTGAAATCTGGAGACCCCAAGATTGCTCCTGTCCCTGAGAATTCATCCTGAGAAAAGTCCCAGACTTAGCCATTTCAGACTGAATAATGGACCTTAAATTACTTAATGGTCTTTTTTGAGAGGAACTAGTAAAATCAAATCAAATGCTAAGAACCCTTTTAGTCTTGGAAGTTTCCCCTATGGTATCAGAGCTGTTCCCAAGAAGACCCAAACCTGTGCAGGAACTCCCTTTTAGTAGCTATTGTAAGTAGACCACTCCCTGATATCCCAGCCTCCAGCTAAGGTTTCTTTCCCAAGCCTGTTTGCATCCTGGCAGCATAGGTTGGACCTCCCATTTCCTTGTACCCATGGAAATGTCAGTCAATCATACTTCCCTGTCTTTGGTTTCCCAAATGATATATAAGTTCCTTTGTTCTTTGAAGAATCTCCTAGCTCGATGATTCTCTCCGACATACTGTTCCCAGAGTGCCATAGCCTTTGGCTCTGTGTGGTTTTTAGGCACTTGGCTCTGTGTGGCACCCGAATATTGAACACTATATCTTTCCTGATTAAAGTCCTGGTTTTTCTGACTACTTTAATAGTTCTGTGTTCTTCCCAGGTCAACAAAGTCAGGGGCTTAGTCAAATCCTTTGAAATTGCTTCACTTGGCAGTCAATCCCTAAGCTTTTCTTGTTCTAGCACAATCATTTTGAAAGTTCTGTATTTTCTTTCTTTCCTTTAATTTCTGTCTAGAGTTATATATCTAGGACATAGGGTCTATAGAAATATTTAGGAAGACAAACAATCTGTCTCTATTTGGTATACAGAAAAATTTGAATATTGTTTAGGAATTTTTTTCCTTCAGCTGTCTCATCATCCAAGTGTTATGGGGTGCAGAGGTGCACCCCTGGGGTTTGGGGGATACTTTTTGCAAGAATGCAAGACTCTGAAACTTAGCTCAAAAAGAGAAAATTATTAATTTAGAAAGTAGTGTTGAGAATGTCCAGGAGGATAGTACAGGTGGAACAGCAAGATGGAAGGCTGCTCCTTGGGAGGAGGACAACATGAGTGGAAAAGCTGTCCCCCAGATGACATTAGTTGTGGGGATTTTATACTCTTTACAACAGATGCTGTGTCGTGGTGCGGATGTGACTCTAGAGTGGTATCCACTCAGGTATTCAGTGGGGGGGGGGGGTTGGTCATCCGACTGTGGTCTGTCTGGAGACATAGGGAATGACCTTCATAAAAGATTCTTTAGTTCTAGGGAACAGACAGATGTCTGAGATACAGTCCGATGGTATCGAGGTGTAGCCTGGAGGTGCCTCTCTCTGTCCATCTTAAATCTAAAAGAGGATCAAAGAGGGTCATCATATTCTCAGGGTTTTATAGGAGTTATTAGATGTTTTGGGTTAGGAGTCACGAGAATGTAAGGGAGCAAAGGAATTTCCCTGATAATAGTTTGCCTGAGTTTCTGGGGGTGCAATGCCCCTGCCAAAAGTACAACTAACTCGACTGGTTTTAATGCTGCATAACTACTTTCAAGGACCTTATCATTGGTGATCTTGTCTTGTCATTGGTTTATATCTGCCACATATAGAACTGCTCCCAAACCTGAATGTCTATTCAACATCTAAGTATCCATATGTAATATTTGACAATTCAGTATGTAAACATCATTTTTAGGTTCTAAACAGTTTATGACATTATTTCTCAAAGATTTTTTTCAGTTCTCTTTAGGGAATGAGAATAAAGCATAGTCAATGAGGAATACGATGACAGCATTTTAAAATAAACTCTGGGTCATAATTGCTTTCAATAGTTACTAATTCATTATTAATTATCACGTATCTCAAAACTAAAATCTGCAAGGATTAACCTTTATTGGAAAGTAGAAAAATCAGTGGATTGTTAGCAAAGACCATTTGTTGCTAAAACACACACACACACACACACACACACACACAATCTGTTTTCTTCTAAATTGTTCCAAATTTGCTTTTCCCCTCCAGAATCTTTAGGTAAACTAATAATTTTTATAGTATTATCATTAGATGAAGATAGGTTGAATGAATTATACAATGTATAATAAATCAAAGAAATATTAACGTTCCCTACTGAGTTTCCCTGCCCAGCAAACATAGTATTAGCAAGGAACTTATTGGTTCATTGTATTTATATGAGTCTTAGACTTTTATCTTTAGTCACAGTTGTATAATAAGTGCTTAATAAATGTTTGTTCAGTTGAAACATTCCACCTGCTATTGTCTGAATTCGTATTTATTGTCCACTGACCTGATAGAAGATTAGGAGAGATGTTTCTAGAGCTTCAGATTAGTCATTTTAATTATTATGACAAGAAATTCTCTAGTCATGATGTGGAGTGTGACCCTCTAGTGTCACCACTGCCACTGACGAGCTATGTGACAATGGTCACTTAATTTCGCCTGACTTGAGTTTCTTCAGGTATAAAATAAAATAAAATACAATATCACAGTCAAATAAGAGGACTGTCATTTCAGGGGACAAAGAGGGAGCTGAACCTCAGGACAGCCCTTCAACCCTAAACAGTCCTTATTGGACCTCTGCTGGTCAACCTTGGTCTGAGGGGGACGATCGTCCCTCAGGGAGCTCCATGCCTACCTGCTCTGGGGTAGCTTCCACATCAATCCAGAGAAAAGACGTCCTATTTCTAGGGAACCCCATTTTCCAAATATAGCCTCTCAGCAGGGACATCTCCCTCCTTTTACCCCACAGGCAGCCTTATTCCCTCCCTCCCTTCAACTCTGTATTCCCTATTACAAACCTTCTGTGTCCCCCATTCTTCATATCCCACTCATTTTCCCCTATAAATATTAGTTTCTCAAATCCCTTCTAGCTCTCATACTGTATGATTCTACTTAAGCATATCTATAAAACTTTTTATTTCAGAAACTTAAATGCAAATATTTTCAACTTAATGTTGCAAAGACTTGCAAATTATATGTTCTGATAAAATAAGAGTATATAATGCATAGATTGTAGGTAATAATGTGTGCAACAAATATTTATTTTATTTGTTGGCTATTATTTGTGCATTTAAAGCAGCAAAATCTAGAGTATGATGAGGTAGATCTGGGATCAAATCCTGCCTCAGACACTTACTTGTTGCATTGATGTGGGACCCTAGGTTTACCTTGTACCCCCCACCCCAAGGTTATGGAACTATTTCAAGCCAAACTGTAAGCAGGAGAATTCCTTTGCTTCCTTGCATTCTTGTTAATGCTAAAGAGAGGCTAACCCTGGACCTTCAAAGGCTAATGAGAAGAAAGACCCTTGAGAGAAATAGCCTCTTCGATCCCTCCTATATTCTCTCCTGGGTTTCAAGATGGACACAGAAATACATCTCCAGGCTATGCTTTGATACTATTGGGTTGCACCTAAGAAACCTGTTTGTCTCCTCAACTTTGAGGGTCACCAGGTCACCCTCAATGTCTTCAGGACCTTAGTCAAGTGACCCACACCACTCCCCACTGCCCCTACCCTTGTGCCTGAGGTCATACCCTCCTCTAGTCACATATCATCTGTTGTAAGAGTACAAAAATCTCAGCGGTGAGCTCCTTGAGGGGGCGCTTTCCATCAATGCTGTCCTCCCAGACAAATTCAACATGAATTCCAAATAGATTGATTTCTCTGTTTGTTTTTAAGCTAAGTTTTGGAGTCTTGCATTCTTGCAAAGGGTCCCCATCCTGACCCAGGGGGCTCACCTCCAACCTCCCACCACAGTTGGAGACTGAGCCAGTTTACTTCTCTGTAAAATGGAGATTATAGCGTAAATCTTACAGGATTCTTGTAAGAATCAAATAAGATATGTGAGGCATTTTGCATAGCTTAAACCCTATGTTTAAACCTCAGCTATCATTGTGATTCTGATTGGGATGGAGAGTTGTGAGGCCTGCATTTTAATTAAGTTAGCTTGACTTTGATATTCATGGGACTATCTATATATCTTTCTTAAGTCACTTAATTTTCTTCTTTAATATTTTTTGGTCCCTGTTCTCTTTTTGAGAGACTGTTCTTTGATTATTATTCTCCTTATGAATGCATGCTATGCTAGAGAGCAATTTCTATGCTGACAGTCCTTCAAATAATTTCTAAGTGAGATTTTAATTTGTCTTCTATAGTTTGAAAAACAATGTTTAATTTAAAATACGAAGAAGACACTTGTTCTTGTTCTTGAATCCTGATTGCAGGGTTAGATTTTAGGTTAAATATCAGAGCTTTAATATAAATATAGTACATAGATCTGTGAGTAAAAGTCTGCACCACCGGGGAGAGAGAGAGAGAGAGAGAGAGACAGAGAGAGAGATTAAAAGGCAATATTTGGTTTTGAGTAAAAATAGTATTTCCTATACACCAATTATTAAATGGGATAGACAGAAGGCATTTAGTAAATGTTTTACTCAGCAAGGTTATTGCTTATTTAGGTTCACATACATAGGAAAAAAGAGAGTCAGGACTGGCTCTAAATCTAGGATTTCTCCATAATACAATATCACTCCTACAAACATGAGATTTTTCCTCTTAATAAGTTAAAGTGCTTCATTAGATATATGTTATTATTTTGAGATGTGAACATCAGAATTGTCAGTATTCAACTGGTGATTATCCAAAAACATGACTGGTCTGAACAACTGAGAGTTTTTCCATATATATATATATATTGAGACTACAATGAGGGCATATTTATTCAAGAAAAATTCTTTAGAATGATTATTTCATTACTTTGAACTGAAAGGCCTAATTGTTTCTTATAATAAGAACTCTTAGTCAGGGATACAAGGTCTCTTTATTTCTTTCCAGAAACTAGCTAGTTAACTCATTAAGAAAGAAAGCTCCAAGACCACAAGGGAAGGATATTAATCTTAAAGTATGACAGGAAGGGTCATACCTTTATTTAAGTTAATGTCTACACACCAAAGCAGATGACCCCAGTTTCTTTAATAGCTTACTCTCAAAATGAGATTCAATGGACATTTATCCTGGTAGATAATTTAAATTCAGTCTTTGATTCTTATTTTAGAGGAATTCTATACTATGAACACAATGATCACAACAGACCAAAGAGCTTTTAAATATTGATGCAGACTATTCTGCAATTTATATTTGGAGACCCTGATATTTGTTTAGAAAAAAGGCTATGCTTCTTGAGGATTCTGAATTTGAAAATGCTAGTTAAAAAAACTATGAAAGAATTCATTGTCAACTCAACTTTGTTTTCATTTAAGAAAATTTATGAAATTTATGAAATGACTAGTATGTGAAAATTATGTACTGGGAGAAGATCACAAGATCATAGAATCATAGTTGGACACCAACTATCCCACCTCTCTAAATTTGATGAAGAAACTGAAGTCCAGAGAGATAAGGAAACATGCCCCAAATACTGCATATAGTAGAGTAAGTGACAAAATTGGGATATGATTTTAGGATCTTCTGACTCATATTTTAGTGTTCTTTTCCACTTCACTACTCTGATTCACTGATAAGACTTTGAACTCATCCTCAAGAAGCTTAGCATCTATGTATTGGGAATGGGATGGAACCTTTGATTCCATTTGTAAAGGTAACTCCAAAGGGGGAAATTCCCTCTACCAAAGTAGACCCAACTGAATTTTGTAATCTTAGAAAGTTATCTAAGGCACTGAGAAGTTAAGATTACTTGGGGTGTATAGTCAGTAAATATTAGAGGATGGGCTTTGTGAATTTTAAAACTATTCCACCATACTCAGACATACTTTAGAAGATTTGATTTAGCTTTTTCCTTAATTGTAACAATGGAGATACTTGATCAGGAATGTCTTGGGAACTTTGCATTGCTCCACCCTACTTAGTCTAACAAGGTCACGAATCTCTGCACCCATACTTAAGGACTAAGTATTTAGGAGGATGGCTTCCAACAGACATGTGCAGAAACAGCTGACAGACCCTTGGGCTGTCCTAAGTCAAGCTAAGCTACCATTGGCACAGATGAGATGCAGGAAAATGATGTAAAACTGTATATATAGGGCACGTCACTTCCTCCCTTCGCTCTTTTCCCCAGAGAGGTAGATCTGGCTGATCACTTTCTGTGAGCAGTCTGGGCACAAGTTTGATCCTGGAACTCAGCCTGGAGGAGCTCCCTCAGATAGCTTCCTTGAGACGGTCATGTGGTGAGTGATAAGACTGACTTCTTTTCCCTTAGATTCAGGGAGGCCCCTTTGGCCAAGGCCTTTAACTCTTGCCTGGCTCAGCCTGAGCCAGAACAGTTTAAATTAACTCTTTCCTCTCCTCTCTTCTCCTTAATTTCTTCTCTCTATATTAATTAAAATCACCATAATTTCCAGCTGACTTGGTATTTTTTTATTTGGGATATCCCATGGTGACCAATTAATTTAGATTTTAAGTCACAATGCTAAAATTATCCTTTACAGTTTGAACTCAGGTCTTTATGATTTTTAAGTCAGTTTGCTACCCATTGTGTCACATTTCTCATTTATATACCAAGTGAGCTAGAATATACATGCAAATAATTATAAAATAAAACAAATGCAAAGACACAACTTAAACAAAGTGCTATTGAGAATTCATAATAAAGACATAACATCTTAATGTTTGGGAATTTAAGAAAGGCAATTAGAAGAAACAATTAGGGAAAAAACCTTTTGTTTATCCTATGCAATTTGGAGATAAGTTCTTAATCAACTCAATGGCCATTTCAGTGAAAACTGTGCAAGGCACTGTGTTCTGTGCTAATGATCTAAAGACTAAAACAAAATTGGCTTTGTTCTCTAGGAGTTTACATCCTACAAGGGGAGAGGTAGTTATCAATGCACCGATAAAAAAAAATGTAAGTGATTGTATTCACCAGAGCACCTTAGATCAAAACAACAGCAATTTTATCAAATACCAAACAAACTGAAAATAAAGGACCCCTTCACTATGTGCATGGGATACTTTCTTCCCTGACTATCACACTGTCAGTGGGGAAGGCCACTCAGAGAGAGTACACATGTGAGCAGGAAGTATGTGTGGGGAGCACACATGTAGAGAAACTTGAATGAAGACGAGGACACAGAGTAAAAGGTCATTCAAGAACCAGAATACGCAGAATATAGGCATGGCTCAACAATGGAGTGCTCTGATCCTTCAGGGTTGCTGTTGGCTTGTGTGGGTGTATTTACAATGCATTCTGCTCCTGTGGGGTGAGTATCACTTTTTTGTGCTCTTTTGGGTACATTATCACTTCTGTGCATTGGGTCCTTATTGTTTTGTCTGCCCAGCAAACTTTTCTCTGCTACCCTCTTCTGGATTTCCTATTTTTGGGGACATCTACTGGCTTCCGTTCTGATCTATCAAAGCTTTGCAATTAGATAGCATGTCCCTGACAACGGCAACTTCAGTTCTTTTAGTGTATAATTCAAGCTCTGAACTACCCTATGAGGGTGAAAAACAAGAGCCTGAACAAAAAGACAGCAATGAAGTGTACCAAGCTATGATGACCTCCGCGGGCTTTATTTCTTAGTAAAAGCTGGAGAGAGAGAAAGAAAAATCACCAGGTCTCTAGCTGAAAGAAACCCAAGCAAGACAAAACAAAAGTCATGTTTCTCTGGACCCAGTTCCCAGCTGAGGTTCAAGGAGAGTGTTGAGTGCTCCAGAGAAAAGAGACAGATAATGCTCCAGCTCATGTTCAGGAAAAGTCATGGCCCAAGAGGGCACACTTGTGCCTGGCTTCCCTCTCTTAAGGCCACTGATGTCACTCCTACTAGGGCTCTCTGATTGGACAGTCTGGATCCTGAGTCCTGACCTCCAGACAGAACACCCACCATAGGGGACTTCCCACCAGCCCCTCCCAGGAGCCAGGACTCCACAGTCCTTTAGTCACATGACTTGCTGGTATCCTGCCTTAATGGCCTTAATGCACTCCTGCACATAAGGGGTTGCATTTTATGTTAATTTCACATATCATATAATTTATATAACACTTTAATATTTGAATAATACTCAAGAGATCTCAACTCATTTTATTCTCACAACAACTCAAGCACCAGGGAAACAGCCAAGCAGCCTACTCGTCCTAGCTTAGGTCAGGCCAGGCCAGTGGCCAAGTGAATGAGGACTGAGTCCAGAAGCATACTGAGTCCTGCAGTGATGCCATGCTCTGCCTAGCAGTCAAGCAGCTTGTATAATACTGACATCCATGCTCCCTCTCCAGGACTTTGTGAGGGCTTTTCTGGAAAAGAAAGGCCATCAGGGCTTGCTGTTCAAGAGAGCTGAATTATCTTGACCATAGATATTCCTTGTTCCTTTCCACACTAGTATTGTAATTTATATTTGTAGCCACTCTATTCCCATGGAACGTGAGGATTTGTAGGAGAGTGCACCCTAGGTTTTGGGAGCAGCACCAAAGCCTGGGGGAGGAATGGGTAGCAGTAGGGGTATTGCCATGGGGAGCTATACTCAAGATGCGAGGCTGGAACCTCAAGCCCTTCCACCCAGACCTTTGCTTCTCTCTCATTCCTGTGATTGCAAACAGTGTAGAAATATAGGTTTGGGACTGGGCTTTTAAAATCTCTCTGTCTCTGTCTCTGTCTCTGTCTGCCTCTCTCTCTTTCTCTGTCTCTGTCTCTGTCTCTCTCCTTCTTTCTCTGTCTCTCTCCTCTCTCTCTCTGTCTTTCTGTCTCTCTGTCTCTCTGTCTCTGTCTCTGTCTCTGTGTCTCTGTCTCTGTCTCTGTCTCTCTGTCTCTCTCTGTCTCTCTCTCTCTGTGTCTCTCTCTCTGTCTCTCTCCCTCTTCTCCAAGTTTCTCATTCATCTGGTATGCTTCACAATTAAAACAAATTCACAGGAACATTGATTTTTTCTTTTTACAATTGAAGATTTGTATAATTTTTCATTTGTCTATCTTTACTCTACCTGTGATTTCATTGTTAATGGCAGCTCCCAATGAACAATTCTATATACCAATACAAATTGGCACCTGTTATTCATCCTGAAGTCCTTAAAAAGGTTGTCTTGGGGACCCTCAGAATTTAAGTGAGGCATTCATGGTCACACAGACCTGAGTCAGAGGAAAGCCTTGAAAGAAGGTCTTTCTTATTTTGGGTACAGTTTTATATCTACTGTCACATTCTGCTTCTTAAAAACACATCATCTTACAACTGAAAAGGACCTTAAAGCTCTTCTAGTCCAAACACCTCTAGCATCCCTGAGAAAGGGTTGTTAACATTTTCTTGAACACTTCTGATGATGGGGGTCTCCCTTCTCTGTAAGAGTACAAATTAATTTTATTTTTATACTATTCTGATTGTTAGAAAATTTTTCTCTTTGTAATTTGTGTCTTCTTGCCCCCTAGGAGCATCACAAAATTCTACTTCTGACATATAGTGATGCTGCAAATGTTTGAAAATGGTTTGAAGATGATAGTATTTCAAGCTGTAAGGGATCTTTGAGAATAGAATGAAATAGTAAAAATTATTTTGGATTTGGAGTGAAGAAACAGGGGGCAACTAGATAGCTCAGTGGATTGAGAGTCAGGCCAAGAGACCAGAGGTCCTAGGTTCAAATCTGGCCTCAGACACTTCCTAGCTGTGTGACCCTGGGCAAGTCACTTACCCCCATTGCCTAGCCCTTACCATTCTTCTGCCTTGGAGCCAATACACCGTATTGACTCTAAGACAGAAGGTGAGAGTTTAAGAAAAAGAGAAAGAAACAGGGTTTCTTGATCCTGACTCCATTATTTTTAATTAGATCATTAATATCTCAGATATGTCATATTAATTCTTTGACTCTCCTCATTTGTGAAGTGGGGAGAATTATACAGATTTGTGTAGAAGAAAATGCTTTTTAAATGTTAAAGGTGCTTTATATATAAAGATAAGCTAAGGTTATTAGTACAATTTTGAGAAACCAAGTGAGTAGGAAAAAGAGTTGGGACTGAAACCCACATCTTTTGACTGTAAATCCATTTTTCTTTCCATAGTACTGAACTGGGTCATCAAGATATCCCAAATCTTCCAGCTCCTTCATCCATTCATCTGATATGCTGTCCAGAGCTTTTATCATTCTGATTGCTGTTTTCAGAAGGCAAGAAGGAAGGGGAAATAAAAAGAAAAAAGGGAAGGAAGCAAAGAAAGAAAGAAAGAAGCAAAGAAAAAAGGAAACAAGAAAGGAAAGACGCATTTTTCAAGCTCCTACTATGTACCAGGAAGAAGTACACTGCCAAGGTAAGTGAATTTATCGATAGCATTCAAAATTTCTCCATTTGCGGTAGATGAAGTTCCAGCATGTGGATGATGTGGTACTGGCTGGTGGAGACCTTCTGCTTTCTTGATATTGTCAGGCCAAAATTAGCCTGGGTTGCAGAGAACTGAGCCATACTCTGTCACATCTTGGTCTCAAAGGCTACACTGACTGCAAAATCATCAGTCATGTACGACCTGTCCCTCCACTTTAGTCTTGACTTATAGCTTTGAAAGTTAAACAGGGGATGAGGCTGAGCCATGCATGGCCAGGGCGAGCTTAGTGTTTGGGAGACGCTGAAGGAAAGTGTGGGAGAGAAGGGGCTTATTAGGCTGCCTGGCAAACTGAAGATGGACCTTTATATTGTGCTAGCCTCAGTTTTGTATGCCTGTGAAACCATGCCAGGCAACGGAAGCATTTCCTAGTGAATTGTACTAGGAAGTTTCTGAAGATCACCCGGCAAGATAACGTACCAGCACTGAAGTCTTTCCTTGTGTTGAACTGCCAACCACTGGAACTCGACTACAAAGAGCCCAACTCCAATGACCTGGCCATGCTGTTCAAACACCAAACACATGTTTGTCTAAGAGGTTATTTGTTGTTGGAGAGCTAGGGATTAATCTGGGCTAGGACAGGCTCTGATGATTATTCTTAAAAATAGATTAAATTAAATGATTAATTTTGCATTATATAAATTGCAAAAATTGCATTTAAAATGCAAGTTGGATGTGAGTTGAATGACTGAGAGGCAGGTGCAGGTAAAGGTCTGCCTCTATGAAAAGGTGTGGTTCAGGAATGGTATACCTTTTTACAACAGAGCCTCGTGACCAGAAATGGGGGTTGGGATGATATACAGATGTGAGATGAAAGGCACAAGTGTCCTTGCTTATAAAGCATAGGTGCTCCTGAACACAAAAGAGGGTGAATTGATATCTGAGATGCAAATGGAAGGTACATGTTGAAGCTAGGGGAAATGCTAAGGAAACATATCTCTCAGATTTCTTTTATCATAAAGTTCCTTCAGTTGTTCTCAGGCAGGCACTGCAGGGATGCAAGGATGGGGAATTCCCCATATACTCTCTGACCTGAGATTCATCTGGGGCTTGGGAGCATCCAGGGGAGCCTGTCACCCAAGTCACTCACACAAGGCAAGCATTCACATGATGTCAGAAGAAGTGATACAAGGACACGCTCAAAATCTCTCTGGAATAGATTGTGAGAAAGGAGACACTGACACACAATTGCAGTTGATCAAAATGAATGCAAGATCTGCAAATTAAGAGGCATTTCCATCCCAAATGTTTATATAAGCTATTTGTACTTGACCTGTGGTAGACCCTTCCCAGCTGATATTGGTCTGATGAGCCACAGTTGGACGGACACACTGCCCACTGACCCCAACATAGTGATGCCATTTTAGTCCTCTTTGAATATGAAAGAGAACAGCCACCTAATCAACTATGTACCAGGCCCTCTGCTGAGCTCTTACAAATACTTTGTTTTATCCTCATGACACCTTTGAGAGATAGATCCCCATATTAAACCCCATTTTACAATTGATATTTGTAATTTTATGTTTTTTACAAAGTTACATTTATAATTGAGAGAACTGAAGCGGACACATATTTGGATTTGTTCAGTCATATGGCTACTAAGTGTCTGAGGGAGAATTCTGGCTCAGGTCTTCCAGTTTAGGTTTAGGTCTGATGATGATCATCAGCTACTTTTTGGTAGTGTAGTGTATTCGAAAGAACACTAGATTTAGAGTCAGAAAATATGTTTTTTTTTTCCTTTTTCCTTTTCTACTAATTAGTTTTGTGTTCTTGTGCAAATCATTTTATATGTTTAGGACTCAGTGTCTTCATTTGTAATTATTGGTCTATAGGCTCTCCAGAGTCTCTGATAGGTCTAACATTTTGTGAATTTCAAATTCTAATTTGCTAAAGTTCTTTTTAAAATATGGCAGTTGTAACTGAGCACAATATTTCAAATATTCTGGGCAGCACTAGGAATTGAGTCAGAGAAATCTGGGTTCACTCCTCCCTCAGAAATTAGAAGGGAGTGGAGCCAAGATGGAGGAAGAAGTAGAGGAGCATCACCATTTCACCAAGAAAATCCTCTCACACAAAAGAGTAAAATATCATCATAAAACAAATACAGGAGTGAAAGAACCAACAAGGAGACAATGAAACAACCTTCAAGAAAATAAAAATCCAAAAGGTAGGCAGAGACTGTCTGGAGAACTGAGGTGAGAAGGGAGCAGAGCTAGCAGGAGGCATAGGAGCAAGTGAAGAGCAAGCTAAGAGCAAATCACAATCCCCACCCCCCACCCCACCTGCACCCCACATCTGCTCTCACATGTTTCAAACTTAAGCCCTAGCTAAGTCATATCCTGAGATCCTGCCTGGGAAAATAGTGGTCCAAGCCAACTCACACCCCTTGAAATTTAAAACCTGTGAAGAAGTCCAGAGTCCCAGTCCAGGGCAATTTGAGAATTATTGGACAACCTGAAAGCCATGATGAAGAAAAAACCTTGGACATCATAAGAAAACTGCCCAGAGATCCTTGAACAAGAGAATAAAATTGAAATTGAAGGAATTCACAGATTGCCGCCAGAAATAAATCATGAATTAACAACTTCCAGGAATGTAATAGCTCAATTGAAAAGCCACCAAGCCAAGGAAAAAATATTTGAAACAGCCAGAAAGAAACCATTCAAATACCATGGAGCTACAATCAGGATCATGCAGAACCTAGCAGCTTCTACATAAAGGATTGGAAGGCATGGAATGTGATATTAAGGAAGGCAAAAGATTTGGCTTTACAACCCAGAGTCACCTGTCCAGCAAACTGAGTATATCCAATCATTCCTGAGGAGAATAAACCCAACATAAACAAACAAAAATATTTTTTTGAAGGCCGAATATGGGACAAAAGAGAAGCCACAAAAAAGTAGATAAGAAAGATAAAATTTAAGGTACTCATTAAGGTAAAAATATTTATAGGTCTACATGGAAAGAGAGTTTCTGTAAATCTAAAAAATTACCTTCAGTAGTAAGGAAGATAGAAGGAATTTACTCAGAAAGAGAGTGGAAAAATAAGCTGATTATGATGATAAGATGTTTATGATGATATATAATGATATGACATATATGTAAATGTGATGATATAGAATATGTATGATATGATATGTATGCATATGAATGACATGTAAAAACAGTCAAGTGCTGAAAGAGTGGATTTCTCTGAGAGAAAAGGGAAGGGAGAGAGAGAATGGAGCAAATTGTATAACATAAAGAGGCGAGAAAAATCAATACACAAAGGGGAGGATAAGGGTGGTGATGGGCAATGCCTAAACTTTAATCTCATTGTAACTGTTTCAGAGAGAGAAAAATGAGTATACTCAGTGAGGTATAGAATTTTATCACCCTACAGAGAAGTAGAAGGGGGAACAAGAGAAGGGAAGTGGGGATAATTGAAGGGATGTAGAAGTAGGGGGGGGGGAGGTGACAGAAAGCAAAATACTGGTGAGGAGTAACAGAGTGAAAGGGAATAGAGCAGGATATAAAGGGGATAATATTATGGAGGGCAATACAGTTAATAACCATAACGTTGAATGTGAATGGGATGAACACACTCATTAAATGGAAGTGGCTAGCAGAGTGGATTAAAAACCAGAATCCTAGTTTGTGTTATTTACAAGAAACACATTTGAGGCAGGGTGACATACACAGATTCAAGGAAAAAGACTGAAGCAGAATTTATTATGCATCATCAAAAGTAAAAAAAAAAATAGGAGTAGCAATCATGATACCAGACAAAGCCAAAGGAGAAATTGATCTGATTAAAAGAGATAAGGAAGGAAATTACATTTTCCTAAAAGGTATTATAAACAATGGAAGAATATCATTACTGAACATTTATGCACCAAATGGTATAACATCTAGATTCTAAAGGAAAAATTAAAGGAGCTCAAGAAGGAAATAGATATTAAGACCATACTAGTGGGGGAAACCTCAACCTTCTCCTTTCAAAACTAGATAAATTGAACCAAAAAATAAATGAGAAAGAATATAATTAGAGGAAATGCTAGAAAAATTAGAATTAACAGATATTTATTGAACTAATAAGTAAGACTAGGAGCTGTTACTTTGAGAAAACAAATAAAATAGATAAAGTACTGGTTAATCTAATAAAAAAAGAAAGAAGAGAATCAGATGAACAGTATCAAATATGAAAAGGGTCATCTCATCTCTACTGAAAAGGAAATTAAGGTAATTATCAAGAACTATTTTGTTCAATGCAATAAATATGAAAATTTAGGTGAAATAGGTGAATATTTACAAAAATAAAAATTGCCTAAGTTAACAAAAGAGAAAATGGAATTCTTAATCTCATGTCAGAAAAAATAAATTAAACAAGTCATTAAAGAACTTCCTAAGAAAAAAATCCCTAGGACCAGATGGATTCACAAATGAATTCTATCAAACATTTCAAGAACAACTAATCCCAATACAATACAAATTATTTGACAAGATAAGCAAATAAGGAGTTTTACCAAATTTCTTTTATGGCACAAATATGGTACTGATCCTAAAGCCAGGCAGACCAAAAACAGAGAAAGGAAACTACACACCAATTTACTTAATGAATATAGATACAAAAATCTTAAATAGAACACTAGCAAAAAGACTTCAGCAAGTTATCATGATTATTATTCATTATGGTCAATAATCATACCAACAGAAATCACATGATTATCTAACAAGATGCAGAAAAAGCCATTGACAAAATACGACACCCAGTCCTATTGGAAAACACTAGGAAGTATAGGAATATAAAGGCCATTCCTCAAAGAATAAATGGTAAACATTTAGAACCATCAAAAAGTATCATCTGTAATGTGGACAAGTTAGAAGCCTTCCCAATAAAATCAGGAGTGTAGCAAGGATGCCTGTTATCATCTCTATTATATAATACTGTTCTAGAAATGTTAGTGGTAATGATTAGAGAAGAGAAATAAATAGAAGGAATTAAAGTAGGCAATGAGGAAACTAAACTATTGTTCTTTGCAGATGATGTGATAGTATACTTAAACAACCCCAGAAAATCAACTAAAGGCTAGTGGAAATAATTAACAAATTTAGCAAAGTTGAAGGATAAACCCACATAAATCATCAACATTTCCATATATTTCTAACAAGACTCAACAGCAGGAGTTAGAAAGAGAAACTCCATTTAAAATCACTCTATACAATATAAAATATTTAGGAATCAATCTGCCAAGAGAAACTTGGGAATTATATGAACACAATTACAAAACACTTGCCACACAATTAAAACATCTAAACAATTGGGAAAACATAAATTGCTCCTGGGTAGGATGAGCTAATATAATAAAAATGATAGTCCTACCCAAATTAATCTACTTATTCAGTGCTATACCTATCAAACTACCAAAATCTTTTTATAGAATTAAACAAAATTATAACAAAGTTCATCTGGAAGAATAAAACATCAAGTAGATCAAGGGAAATAATGAAAAAAAATGTGAAGGATGGGGGTCTATCAGTACCAGATATTAAACTGTACTATAAAGCCGTGGTCATCAAAACAATATGATACTGGCTAAGAGACAGAAGGGTGGATCAATGGAATAGACTAGGGGTAAATGACCTCAGTAAGCTAGTGTTCAATAAAGCCAAAGACCTCAGCTTTTGGGACAAGAACTCATTATTTGACAAAAACTGCTGGGAAAATTGGAAAACTGTATGGGAAAAATTAGACTTAGGTGAAGATCTCACACCCTAAACCAAGATAAATTCAAAGTGGGTAAATGACTTAAATATAAAGAATGAAATCATTAATAAATTAGGTGAATATAAAATAGTATACCTGTCAGATCTGTGAGGAAGGAATGAATTTAAGACCAAGTAAGAGATAGAGAGTATTGCAAAATGTAAAATGAATGACTTTGATTATATCAAGTAAAAAAATTTTTGTACAAAGAAAACCAAAATTGGAAGGAAAGCAACAAACTGGGAGAACATTTTTACAACAAAACTCTCTGACAAAGGTTTAATTTCCCAAATATATATGGAACTAAGTCACATTTACAAAAACAAAAACAAAAAACCAGGCCATTCCCCAATTGACAAAAGTTGAAGGGACATGAATAGGCAGTTTTCACAGGAGGAAATCAAAACTATCAATAAGTACATGAAAAAGTGTTCTAAATCCCTCCTGATTAGAGAACTACAAATTAAAATAACTCTGAGGTACTACCTTACACCTAGCAGACTGGCCAATATGGCAGCAAAGGAAAGTGATAAATATTGGAGGGGCTGTGGCAAGATTGGGACACTAATACACTGCTGGTGGAGTTATGAATTGATCCATCCATTCTGGAGGGCAATTTGGAACTATGTGCAAAGGGCTTTTAGATAAAACCTACCCTTTGACCTAGTCATATCACTTTTAGGTTTGTACTCCAAAGAGATAATAAGGGAGAAGACTTGCACAAAAATATTTATAGCCATACTTTTTGTGGCCAAAAAAATTGGAAAATGAGGGGGCGCCCATCGATTGGGGAATAGCTGAATAAATTGTGGTATCTGATAGCGATGAAATACTATTGTGCTGAAAGGAATAATGGACTGGAGGAATTCCATGTAAACTGGAATGACCTCCAGGAATTAATGCAAAATGAAAGGAGCAGAAGCAGGAGAACATTGTACACAGAGAGTGATACGTTGTGGCACAATCAAATGTAATAGTCTTTTCTACTAGCAGCCCAGGACAATCCAGAGGAACTTGTGAGAAGGAATCCACATCCAGAGAAAGAACTTTTGGAATAGAAATGCAGAAGAAAAAGATATGATTGATCATATGGTTCGATATGGATATGATTAGGGTTTTGGTGTTAAAAGATTGCTGCAAATATGGAAATAGGTTTTGAACAATGATATAAGTATAACCCAGTTGAACTGCTTGTCAGCTCCGGGAAGTGTGTGGGTGGTGGTGGAAAGACTGGGGGAGTTGGGGGGACTCATGAATCATGTAAGCATTGAAAAATATTCTAAATTAAAAAAAATAAATTATAAGGGAGCAGCTAGAGGGCCCAGTGGATTGAGAGCCAGCCTAGAAATGGAAGATTCTGGGTTCAAATTTGGACTCAAATACTTCCTAGCTGTATGACCCTGGGCAAGTCAATTAACCTCTATTTCCTAGCCTTTACCACTCTTCTGTGTTGGAACCAATTGATTCTAAAATGGAAAGTAAGGGTTTAAAAAAAGAAATTATAAGTGTGTGACCCTGGGTAAGTCATTTAACATGTTTGTCTCAGTTTCCTCATCTGTAAAATGAGAATAATAGTAGTATCTACCTTCTAGGGTTGTTACGAGGATCAAATAAGATAATACTTATAGAGTGCTTAGCCTAGTGCCCAGCATATATAAATGGTAGTGAATAGTAGTGTGAATTTTAGATTTACTCCACCCTGCTTAGTCTTTAGGATTTTTAGCATCCAGGAATGTATATACCCCCCATTTAAGTATTAAGTGTGGGGGGAGGATGGTTGGTGACCCATGTGTGCTAGCAAGTGACAAATCAGAAACAACTGACTGACCCCTGGGCTGTCCAATGCCAAGTTTAAGCCACCATTGGTACATGTGAGACCCAGGAAATGATGTAAAGAACTGCCTTTATATTTTGTGTGACTTCCTGTGAGAGGGGCTTTTGCGGTCTTTGGCGGTGGAACTTTTTTTGGTGGAGTGTGGGTCCTGAGAATTCTTCCCTTAGGTGACCATGTGGTGAGTGTTAAGGCTGACTTCCCTTTCCCTTGACCTTTCTGAAGGCGCCAGCCTCCAAGAAGGCCCCTCATCTTGGAGGAAGCTTTGTGGCTGGAAGCCGAGCTAGATTTAATCTTCTGGGAAGGCCCCTTGGCTGAGACCTCTGAACTCTCCCTGGCTCAGGCCAGGCTGTAGTAGTTCTTCCCTTTTTCTCTTTCTCCCTCATTCTCAATTTCTTCCTTCTATTGTAAATAAACTACCAAAAAATTCTATTCTGACTTGAGTATTTCATTAGGATTTAGAATTCAAATCCCTGGTGACCATTAAATAATATATTCAGTCTCAACTCTAAAATTTACCCTTAAAAGTAGTAGTAGTAGGAATAGAAATATTATAATTGACCCAAAGCAGAATATAGTGAGATTCTTGAATATAAGATTATAAAATCTGTTATAGACCTATAACATTATAATTAGAACCATGTAACCAGTTAGAATCTCATTCCCAACAGAAGAAATTGAGCAAATGGATAACTTTAATTTTTGTGATTGTTTAGACAAACAAAATGATCATTTATAAAAAGTGACAGGCTGGGGGAAAAAAAAGAGAGAGTAAAGTTAGTTGCATTTGTGTGGTAAAGCATCACAGATCCACTAGAATATGCAATGTAGTAGTGGCCTGGAATATGAGATTTTATTTTCTTGTCTAAAAAAAGATTTATAATCTAGAATTTTATCTGGGGAATATTATTATTTTAATGCAATACCATTGAAGCAACAGAACCATGTAATACTATGGTAATCCTATAGAAAATGTGGAGAATTATTCTGATTCACATGTAGCTAAGGTTATCCAGTGGGAAAATCAGTTTAAACCAGATGCAGGAGTACCAAACTGCAAAAACCTTAATATTTTAAAAAAACATTTTATGTGTCACTGGAGAATATTAAAGTAATAAAGAGTTTTCTGGCATACACAGTGTTTGAAGGAAATGGTTTCCTGGAAAGACTAACAAATCAAATTTACAGTCAAATATTCCATATCATCAGCAGCCTAATGCATAACAGCAAGTAATTTTTTGACAGTATACATAGTTTAGGATGCCAAAATAAACAATTAAAAACTGGGAGGAAACAGCAATCTGTATTTTCTGTGAAATGCAGAGGAAGGAGTTGGGCTGTAGTCAGAAAAGAGCAACCAAACCAAAAATGAATAGTTGGAAGTAGGATAGGATACCCTCCTAATAGCTAATAGACTGAATTTCAATATTTTGGTCAATAAGAGGGAATGGGACACCAGGGGGTCAGAAGATCAAAGTGACTTAGCCATCTTTTAAACTGAAAAATGTTATTTACCTTGTACTTGATAGGAACTAAAATCTTCTCACCGATAGTTAGTGTTTGTTCCCTACATGTTCCCATATACTCTATATGCTTTTGTTCCTTTTGCTTATGCATTGGAAGCCATAAGTTCTTACAATTTTTTTTGCAGTTCTATCAAATTCAAGGATGTGGGGTAGCTAGGCAACTCAGTGGAGAAGAGCCAGGTTTAGACCAGAAGGTCCTGGGTTCAAATCTGGCCTCAGACATTTCTTAGCTATGTGAACTTGAACAAATCATTTAACCCCAGTTGCCGAGCCCTTCCTGCTCTTCTGCCTTAGAGGAATATCTAGATTTGATTCTAAGATAAAAGGCAAGGGTTTAAAAAATCAGTGATGAATAGGATAAGTTATTGTGTTATATTAAAGAAATATGTAACTGCCTATGGTATTTACAGAACCACGATGCAATGAAAATCAGTAAACTGTAGATTCCAATTTCTAGAAATTTGGAAATAGAGTTTCATTGGTTTAGATACTATGTATACAACTGCTGACAAAACTATCTCGGGCTATTTTTAAAGCTTTTGCAACTCTTTTGTAATTGAAGTGAACATGAGCTATAATCTGATTCTTTGATAGCTCTATGTGATCCCATTAGTGTAGGTATTCTTTGGGCAATCAATCAATTGATAAAAGCACTTATTATGTGCCAGGTACTGTGCTAGACTCTGGAGATACAAAGACATAAAGGACAAAAATCCCAGCCCTCAAGAAGCTTTCTTTCTTTTGGGAGATAACATGTACAGGACAAGTAAAAGTGTTCATAAAATACACAGAAGTGTAAAAATCCAAGATAGTCTTGGCAAGGAAAGCTTTAGCAGCTGGGATGTCAGGAAAGACTTCATGAATGAAGAAGGTGCCAGCAGAACCAAACTTTAAAAAATTAGCTTTTCCAGAGGTGGGAATAAGGAAAGAAGGCATATGGGTGACAGCAGCCTCTGCAAAGGCAAAGTGAGGGAAAATGAAAGATCTGCCAAAAGGCCTGTCTGTGTGCCTGGATTGTAAAGGATGTGGAGGAGAAGTAATATATTAATAAATTGGAAAAGTAGACTGGAGTCTTGTTGGGAAGGGCCTTAAATACCTCAAAGAAGAGTTCGTTTTTGATCCTAAGGAATAAAGTAAGAGAATCATTAGCATTTGTTGGACCAGAGAATGACATGGCCAGACTTGAACTTCAGGAAATTATTTTGTCACCTGCATGGCTGACAGAGAGAGACCTGAGAAAAGGGCACTGGTTAATAGCAATTGCAAAGTTCATGTAAGAGGTGATGAAGCCCGAGTTAGGGTGGTGGCCATGTAAGTGGAAAAATAGGAAATATGGTGGAAGTGAAAATGATGAGAGAGAGAGAGAGACAGAGAGAGAGAGAGAGAAAGACAGAGAGAGAGAGACAGAGACAGACAGAGACAGACAGAGACAGAGACAGAGACAGAGACAGAGACAGAGAGACAGAGACAGAGAGACAGAGACAGAGAGACAGAGAGAGAGAGAGACAGAGAGAGAGAGAGACAGAGACAGAGACAGAGACAGAGACAGAGAGACAGAGACAGAGAGACAGAGACAGAGACAGAGAGAGAGAGAGAGAGAGACAGAGACACAGACAGAGACAGAGACAGAGACAGAGAGACAGAGACAGAGAGACAGAGACAGAGAGACAGAGAGAGAGGGGGGGAGAGAGACAGAGAGACAGAGACAGAGAGACAGAGACAGAGAGACAGAGACAGAGAGAGAGAGAGAGAGAGAGACAGAGACACAGACAGAGACAGAGACAGAGAGACAGAGACAGAGAGACAGAGACAGAGAGACAGAGACAGAGAGACAGAGACAGAGAGACAGAGAGAGAGGGGGGGAGAGAGACAGAGAGACAGAGACAGAGAGACAGAGACAGAGAGACAGAGACAGAGAGAGAGAGAGAGAGAGACAGAGACACAGACAGAGACAGAGACAGAGAGACAGAGACAGAGAGACAGAGACAGAGAGACAGAGACAGAGAGACAGAGACAGAGAGACAGAGAGAGAGGGGGGGAGAGAGACAGAGAGACAGAGACAGAGAGACAGAGACAGAGAGACAGAGACAGAGAGAGAGAGGGGGGGGAGAGAGACAGAGAGACAGAGACAGAGAGACAGAGAGAGAGACAGAGACAGAGAGAGAGAGAGAGAGAGAGAGAGAGAGAGGGAGAGAGAGACAGAGAGACAGAGACAGAGAGACAGAGAGACAGAGAGATAGAGAGAGAGAGACAGAGAGAGGAGAGTTTTGGGAGAGATTCTGAGGTTGTGAGAGTCTGGGTGACTAGAAGAATCATGGTGCCCTTGCCAGAATTAGGAGAATTTGAATGATAGCACAGTTTGGGAGAAAAGGTAATGGCTTTTTTTTTGGATTTGTTAATTTGAGATGCCTGTCCATCTAGTTTCAAAAGGAAGTTTGTAATGTGAGATTGGTGCTTAGGAGAGAGTAGGGATGGAAGTATACATTTAGGAGTCATCTGAGTAAAGGTGATATTTAAGCCATGTGAGTGATGTGGTCACAAAGACAGAGAGTGTAGAGAAAGAAGAGCCTCAAGACAGAGCCTCAGGGTCAAAAATTTAGGGATGGGATGTGGACAGTGAGTCAGCATGGGACATTTGAAGAATGGTTAGAAAGGAAGAGAACCAAGAAAGAAGAGTGGTACAAAAAGTCAGAGAGGAGAGGGTGGTCAGTAATATCGGTTGCAACAAAAGAGGTAGAGAAGACTAAGAACTGGGGAAAAAAAACCCATCAGCTTTATCAATTGAGTGTTCAGTGTTACTCTAGAGAAAGTAGTTTCTGCTGAACAATCTAAAGTTCAGAAGCCAGACTACAGAGAGTTGAGAAATAAATGAGAGGGGGAAAGTGGAGGCATTAAGAGCTGACAGTATTCCAAGGAGTTTTGCAGAGAAAGAAAGGAGAGATGTAAAGCAAGTTAGTCAGCCTATCTAGGCCCATCTTCAAATCTATAAAATTAGATCCTATGACCTTATTAGATATTCTTGCCTGCTTATGCCATATCATTCTTATCCATGTGCAAGTAAATTATCTGTAGAATGTCCTGGAATCCTTTAAAAAAATCACAAGTCACAAGGGGCAGTAAAGTGGTACAGTAGACAGAATGTTGGGTCTGGACTAAGAAAGACTTGAGTTCACATTTGCTATCTGCCACTACCTGTGTGACCCTGGGCAAGTCAATTCACCTCTGTTTGCCTCTGTTTCCTCATATGTAAAATGAGGATAACTTACCTCCCAGGGTTTTTGTGAGGATACAATGAGATAATGTAATGTATTTAGCTATAAAAATAATGACAAAAAGAATAATTATGGTTAACATATGTTGCTATAATAACATTATAATTCTGTATTTCATATATTCCATGTTATAGAATTTACATAGCTATAACAATAAATATTATTATTATTAGGGTCAAAGTTAAGCCATTAGGTTGTCCAACGTTAACACTCACGTTCATCACTTTTCCTATCCTACATCTTCCATGCTTTCTTTTCTATCACTTCTCACATTTAATATACACTTATGTGTGCATATATATTTTCCCTCTTGGGTAGCAATCTTCCTTAGGGGAGGGGCTCTTTCATTTTTGGGTCTGTGCCCAAAGTGACAGTACTTGGCCAACAGTAGTCATTTGATAAAAAGCTGGTTTACTTGATTTGATAAAAGTGCATCTTACACCTGTGATAATAATAATAGCTAGCATTTGTATAGCAGACTAAAGTTTCCAAAATACCTTACAAATATTACCTCATTTTATCCTCATAACAGGTGATAGGGGATGGGAAGTGGTACTATCATTATCCTGATTTTACTGAAGTGAAATTGAGACTAAGGTTAAATAACTTTCCTAAAGCTAGAAAGTTAGTAAGTCTCTGAGGCCAGATTTGAATTCAAGTTTTCCTGACTCTAGGCTCAGCACTCCAGTCTCTGAGACACATTTCAATTCCCTTTTGGGTCACTTGCAATTTAAAATTTTTTGGGTACATATTGTTGCATAACTCACAGACACATAGCATCACCAGATGTTGAAGCAGATGGACTTTTATGGAGCAAACACCTTGGAATCATTAAAAACACTCTACATTTTCCCCAAATGTGATCTGTCTCATTCTTTTTCTCCTATTTAATCCTGGCACCTGCTCACTGTGCATCTGTAGCACCTGTTTAAGATATACATACTGATGGTCCAACTCAATAGATTTTAAATCTACCCTATCTACTACATATTAGACAATATGAATTCTTTACCACTTGGCTTTTCCAGTGTGCCTAGCTAATTTGATCTCTTTTAGTAACCATGAATTTTTTTGAGAGTCTTGTAGTTCCCTGGGGATTAATGCCTTTGGTACAGTGTCATCTCAAAAAAGATCTGGAGAATTTCATCATTGAAAGAGAATTCCCTCTTTTATTTAGATTTTTTCATAGAATATTCTCTATACTACTGACAAACTTTTTATGGGTTGAGGAAGACCTATCATTGTAGGAAAACCTTTTAAGTTTGAATTTTGTTTTATTGATTCAAGTGCTATTTTATTGTTGTTGAAAATAAACAAGTAACAGACACAATCTGATACCTATCAAGATAACTCTATGAAGAAAATTGTCTGTGAAAGCCTGACTATTCTCCTGATATGATTTCATGAAGGATATTCAGTGCATGCTGTGGGTTTTAAAATTAATATTCAATTACAAAGTATTATATTTTTAAAAGTTTTATTAACAATAACTAAAATTTTAAAAAAAGAACCAGCTAAAAAGGTTCAACCCAGCCCACTTGATAAAGAAGAGAGGGCATGGCTTACACCAAACTACATAAAACATGACCATGCAAATGTGGTAGAGAGAGGAGAGGAATTCTGGGAAATACTGAGGGACTTCTGGGGGATGAAGTCCAAGGGTTTAAGATTCTAATTAATACATTCCCCTGTGATGCTTTTGGGGAGACTAGTCTCCCAAAGGACCACAGTGGGGAATTTAGTATAGTTGGAAATTCTTGAACCTCTAAAACTACATTACCCAGCATTCCTTTCTGTATTACCCAGAAAGTTTTTCCCTTTGTGCACATTTGCATGGTCATGTTATTGTTTATAAGTTTGCTGTAACTCCTCCCTCTCTCTCTTTTCCACAAGGAAAGCTGGTGAGCTCTCTTGGTTTCTCTAGCCTTTTATTTTCCATTTACTTTAAGTTAAATATTAATAAATGTTATTAAATAAATAAATTATTAAATCGTATACTTGGAGTCTTGAATATTAATTTTTAAAATTTATGATGCCTAAACCATTTGCAAAAAATGATTTATATATGAGAAAATGGGGATATAGTTTTGAAATATTATAAAAATCAACTATGTGTACATTTATAAGTTTTTCATCTTGTCAGGAATTACTTTGTATTATTTTAGGTTTGACAGTTTTTCCCAATGCCTTATTTTTATATATAATAACAATATACTTAAATGGTACATTGGATTATAAGGTAGTAGAATCAAAATTTTCAGTAATTTCCACTGTTTGAGAATAGATTATCACAGAAATGCCAGTGATCTATTTCATTTATGGCTTATTTTTGAAATAAGTAAAATAAAAATAATAAATACATTTTTAAAAATTCCAGTTTTATTTGTAAAAGCTGTCAGGATAATTTGACATATCTGAGTCTCACATCATTTTCTTTGCGTGCATATTTTCTTTTCAATAAATTTTTTCTCTTCCACTTATAAAAAAATTGCTTGTGATCTTCCACTATTACTTTCTATAATGTACTACAATTTGATTTCTAATTAATTCTAATTAACTCAAGTTATTCTTGGACAGAAAGAAGCTATAGGGTATATGCTATAAGTAACTAAATATGTGGCCGTTTCTAGGCCTCTTATCCACTGATCTAGTTAAGTTCCTCAAAGAAATGATAATGGAGCATTTGAGTATTTCTTTTTACCCGTGTCTTGTATCTGTTAGTCAGTAGGTTGTTTAAGTATATGCAATTATTTAGAGTGCCTTCTCATCTTTATTCTTTTCTCTAATTTGGTATTGATTTTTTTATCTTTCATCTAATCAGTCAATAATTTTTTCTTCACACAGCTGATTCTGAAGTTTTATCTTGTGAACCTATAATCTCCTTTTTATTAAAATATAGGTAATTTTATTTTTGTGATGCTGTTTAGTATTCAGCATATTTAGTGCCTTCCAAATTCTCTTCTTGAAGGGAATATTCATTATTCTTAGCACATAGTAAATGTTTAATACATTCTTGACTGAATTCTAAGCTTCTGAGGGTTTTTTGTTGTTGTTATTTATTTGTTTTTTTAAGAAATTGTGGTTTGGAAAGGAATTCAGACAGTTAATACAATTTGTTCTTGAATAATAATCTTGTTTACAAAATAATCAACAAGTAATCATTCATCCTCAAGGAATGACATTCAAAGGAGGGGAAACCATATTATAAATAATGAGGTTAGAGCATTTCTCCTTACATCAAACCTAAATTTGTTTCTCTTCAACTTTCATCCGTCATAGTAATAGGAAACGAGTGTTGTAAGGAGGAAAGAGCACTTCTTGAGTTAGAGAGTTTTGGTAATCAAGTCAGTGAGTTTGCTATCTGTGTGACCTTAGGCAAATAATAACCTCCCTGATCCTCAGTTTTCTTATATGTGAAACATTCAGGTTGAGTTAGATAACTTCTAAGTTCTCTTCCAGCCATGACAATCCTTCATAATACCTAAAATATAACATTCCCTGGGATACTCACAAGTTCAGGTTCCCAAAAAGCTGGTACTATTCCTACTCTTAGAAATATAGGGGTACCCAATAGGTTGCTATAAGTCCATTTCTCAAGACCATTAGTGTCTGGTTAGATCCTATTGGCTTTTAGAAAACAGATTTACTGGGAAGGTAATGCTAACATTCACTCCAAATTATGTTTGCACAAAGGAGACCTCTGGGGTCAAGTGGACTCAGATTTAAGGTATACTGGCAGTAATACATATATGTAAAAATATATGTGGAAAAAGATGTATTTTTAGACTTCTAGCCCTGTAATTCCTTTTTTCCTTTGTAGAGTCCTCATAGATATAGTTCTCAGCTAAATGGATCAGAATAAGACAGAGAATATCGGCATATGTTTCAAGGATTAGTTCCTCATAGGGCAACTTAGTTTTATTTCAGAAGATAGCTATCACGCTCCCTCTGTTTTTAATATGCTCAATACTCAAGTGAATATTTGATTGCAATGATTCTAGAATTTGCTTCAGTTCTTCAGATTGCATTTCATCCATTCTTATACATTTTGTGTTATTCTTGTCCATATTCTCCCCAAAGTTTGTCACCCAATATGCTGTTGACCTTCCTTACTCCTTTTTAAAAAACATTATTGATATCAAGGGCATTGGTTGAATATTCTTACTATTATATGTGTCATCTATATTTCTTATGACCTGACCATCCCAACTTTGTTTCCCATCAAGTGATTCTTGAATGATATAATTTATTCCTTCTGTGGAGTTCCTTGGTAGTTAAATGTTGAAACCTATTAATCATCATTGAGCATCTCTTGATCTACCCTTATAAAGTTGTTTACATGATGTTCCATGTCTTGTTGCCTTACAACAAGACCAGTAGACGATTATTATTGAAAAGCTGGATATTTATTTCTATAGAATTCTTGGAGCTAACAAAGGGTTTTTGAAATTTTCCAAAAAACAATTAAATCTACTCTTCCCTTCCTCTTTATCTTTGGACCTAAATGGTTGTTTTTCTCTGTTGTTTTCCATTTGGACTTTTATATGTGAGTGCACAAATTGAACTCCTTTGATTTGTTCTAGGATGCTCTGCAGTGTTTTGGGGGCTTGATGCAATCTATACTTCATATGCAAAAAATACGTGAATAACATGATCATCCATGGAGAATCTTTTCTTGACTTAAACTCTGTGACTCTGAGTATCTTTGGGGAGTATAGACTTCCCTGCCTTATTTATAGTCTGACATTTTTGTCAGAGGGTCATTAAATAGAGCTTCTACTGATATAAGAACTTTCAAAGAATCTTGAATGACTTTGACATATGAATGTAAAACTCCTTATTATAAAATAACCTACATGGAAGCCTTTTGTCCTAACAAATAAAATGCTTCTTTACAGTGAACAAATAATAAACAATGGAATCTTATATATATATATTTCAGTTAATTGTGAAATGGCAAAGATGTGGTTCAGTGTTAAATAATGATTGGGAAAACTTCATTACTCATGGATACAACATTCTCAAAATTATTTTGTATAGGTAGAATAATAGACGTACAGTCCAGTTGTTGGGTTTCTTTTGGTCAACTTTTCAGTTTTATTGAGGTCTGAATTTTTTTCTTTTACTCCTTTAGATACCTTATCTCTCCCAATATCCTGTTAACTGCATCACCTCCAACATTGATATTCCCTATATATGCTTCTTTTTAGTTCCTTTTCAATAAACAAATTAGAGACTATGTAATGTCACAGTCCATATTTGATATCTTTAATATTTATGATAGAAAAGGAAGAAAAGTGGATTATTAATATCTGAAAATTGCCATATTGTTAATGAAGAATTAAGGCTGTACATGGTTACTTTCCTTATTAGGAATTGCTGGGGTTTTTCCATAATGATGTTGATAATGATATTTATGCAGTTCTTTAAAGTTTACAAAGGAGTTTCCTCACAATCTGAGGTAGGTAATGTCAGTATTATCTCCATTGTATAGATGAGGAAGCTTAGCCTTAGAGAGAATTAGAGAAAGGGAGACAACAGGGGTTTTTGTAGAGGGCAGAGTATCTTAATCACTTTGAATCTTTCACAATGCTAAGAACATAGCAGTGGATTTTGAGTTAGAGAACTCTGGTTCAAAATTCACTTTTGCTCTTCTACCCATGTTACTGCAGAGAAATTTTCTTGATTGTTCTCCACTTCAGATTTTTCACCTTTAAAGTGAATGGGTTCTCTCTAAAATCCATTAAAATCATATAAATTATAATATGTCCTTCATAATTGTTGAATGAATGTTGTTTATGTTATGTTTAAAGCTGGGTGATTATAAAAAAAGTGAAACTTGTTAATTATTATAGACCATGCTGGTTTTCACATCTCCTATGGCTGACCATAATACATTTGCAAAACTCCTTTATTTAGTTCTCATGATTTTTTTTCAGGCTAACTTATGACTTCCTTGCTAAGGGAAAACTCTCTATATGGAATCTCTGCCATTTATGATCTGCAAAGTTTTTGTAACATATAGTTTAAGAGAACTAACTATCTGAGAGCCCCGAGAGAGAAAGTAGATTCCTGATGGCCAACTGATCAGTGTGTGTTAAAAAATAGACCTTGAAACTACCAGGTTGTCCTAACTTCAAGTCTGTTCCACTATGACACACTGTTTCTTGGTATTTTTTTAAAAAACAAAACCCTGTCGTCGCATTGTCCCCATATCATAAACTTCCTCAAACCAACTTACTGTAGTGTGTGCAGATTGCCGAGGTCATGAAGACCCTAGTGGGTCATGTAGGAAATCATAAATCTAAACAGGACAGAACGTTCCTCAACACTTATTTTACATGCACTTAGCTTGGGTCATTTCCTTAGCTAGGCACCAGACTTATTAGCATATTATGATTTACGAGGGAATGGGTTTTTAATGACTACTTTGAGGAAGCAAAGCCCAGCCTGTCCATACCTGGAGACTTCATGGAACTTGACATAAAGGCACAGCCCTTGATTGCCTCTAAGAGAAGATCACCCAATGAGAGCCCAAAGGCTGTGTTGTAAATAGTCCCAACAGCAAAGCTATCTCACAAATAGCTTTAAAGACTTTAAGCTATATTTTAAGGCCATGAGCAGTGCTGTGGGATCCACTGCCACCCCAGGCAGCTGGATGTCTTCAAATCTTGGCAACTGCATTCTGGGCTGCCTCTACCACTCCATTTCAGCTAACGGCAGGATTATCAAAGCTGCAGTCTATCCTCCATCTCGTTTTCAGCTCTATTGCTCCAATTATCCTGCACTGAGGCTTATAGGGGCTTACACTGAGTTGTAGAGAGGTGTAAGAAGGCCGTCTATGTTCTTTGTGATAAAAGCAGTCATTAATGACTGAAACATGTAAACTGCTCAGCAGCCTCCTTAATGTGACCCATCAGGTGCTTTTTGTTGTCCAAAACCTAATCAGCAAGAGAGGGAAAATCTTTATGAAGCAGAACTTCTGGGTTTGCAATGACAGCCTGGGTTGAAGAGAAGTCTATTGGGTTTTGAACACCTGAGACATTCCGGACTGAACCCACTGGCAAATGTGCTCTGCAAAAGTACTTCCTAACGACGTGTAAAGGAGCAGAAACAGCATCTATGTGGGTGATAGCTGATCCCGCAGTTGCTCTACATATTTGCATGTATCAGTATATGTTATATTTATGTGTGTGCTTGCACACATGAAGATATGCATATGTAGGCATGTTTATGTGCACATGTGTAGAGAGAGAAATATACACGTAAAGTTGTGTGTTTTATATATAAAAACTGAGCTCCTGTTTTTGATACATACTGCAGAGTGTCACTGGGATATGCACATGTACAATGCATTTTTTCTATATGGGTAATTTTGTCAGTGTAAGAAACTCCCAGTGAGGAAACATTTAGTTCAGTAACTGCGACAACTTGTCATCTTAGATAATTTGTTCCCATGGGTTTAATTATCACCTCTATAGAGATGATTTCAGATCCAGAGAGCCAGGAAAGACAGTAGCCTTTAACAGATTATAGGCCCACATTACCAATGGCATTGTGGACATCTCAAATTGAATACCTTGTAGACAGTGTGTGCTGGTAAATGTTCCACAATGAGCTACAAAATCATGTGGGCAAATTTACATTTAATCTGCATTTTATTATCATGATAAATTTTAATGTTTTATGCAGATTACACGTTGATACAATTTTTATAAACTTATTTTCTGACATTTTGCAAACATGTTCTCACTCTTCCTCCCACCCTGCCCTCCTGTCTAAAAAGGCAGCCAGTATGATACAGCTTGTACAGAAATCAGCATCTATTTCCATGCTTGACATGTTCTAAGAGGAAATACATATGCCGGACTGTAAAAGGGAATTCTTAATCCCTTGCTCTACCTTAACTGGGGAAAGAGCTGGCTGGCTCAGTGGACGAGAGCCAGGTCCAAAGATAAGAGTTACCCTGGAGACCAGCCAAAGTTAAAGGAACTACAACCGGCTCTCAGAGAGGAAGTGACGTAAGAATGACAGTTGGAGAGTGAGAGATGAAGGCAAGCACGAAGTGTGAGAAGGTTTCCTGAGGGCCTGGTACTTGGCAGCTGTGCAATCTGATTGAAGGAGAGTATGCGGGTTGGGAGCTGTCCAGCGTTGAGTGAGTTAGTTAGAATATGTATGTGTGTGTGTGTGTGTGTGTGGTGCAGATGTGGTGCAGGTTCCACCCGGTTAGCTAGGCTGAAGAATTATTAGTGAGATGCTCTCAAATAATAGTTTTTAGGTAGTGGACAGGTTGATATAAGAAGATTTAGGTGGTTTTTAGGTAGTACTAGGGTAGACAGTTAAATCTCTCTCTTTCCCATCTTTCTGTCTTTACTATCTTTTCTCAACTAAAACAAACATTTATTAAACTGCTCTCCTATCTTTGTCAAGCTCCAAATCTTAACCCCTACAATGCACTAGAGAAAAGTTCATGGAGGAAATAAAGAACACATTTCAACTTGCCTTTGGACTTCATCTATTCCTTCTATGGAATAGATACCCTTTTTTCCCTTTAAATTATGAGTCTCTTAAATTTATCCTGGATATCCTTGCCTTGTTGTTAATAGTTAAGTCATTCACAGTTTATTATACATTATTTTTGTCACTGTGTCCAATGTTTTCCTTGTTCTGTTCACTTCGCTTTGTATTACTTCATATAAGTCTCTACAGGCTTTTTTGTGAACATTTTATTTGTCATTTCTTAAGGCATAATAGTATTCCATTACAAGCATTCAATATAACTTGTTCAGCGATTTCCCAACTGAGACACATTCCTTCAATTTCCTGTTCTTTGCCACCAGAAAAAGAACTGCCATAAATAATCCTGTACAATTACATTCTTTCCCCCATCTTTAATCTCTTTTGGATATAGACCTAGTAGTGGTATTGTTAGGTCAAAGGGTATGTGCAGTTTTATGGCTCTTTGGATATGGTTCCAGATTATTCTCCAGAATGTTTGCATCATTTTGCAACTCCACCAGCAGTGTATTAATTTTCCAACTTTTACACATCCCCTCTAACATTTATCATTTTTCGTTTTTTGTCACATTAGCTAGTCTAATGGGTTGAGTAATGGTACCTCACAGTATATGAGGTGGTATCTCTCTAATCAATAGAGATTTGGAACATTTTTTTTCATATGACTAAGGATAGTTTTAATTCCTTCATCTGAGAATTGTCTATTCATATCCTTTGACCATTTGCCAATTAGAAAATGCCTTGTATTCTGACAAATTTGATTCAGGTCTCTATATATTTGAGAAACAAAGACTTTGCCAGTTTTTTTTCCAAGTTTTTTGTTTGTCTTTTAATCTTCTTTGTATTACTTCTGTTTGTGCATAAACTTTTTAATTTAATGTAATCAGAGTTATCTATTTCACATCTCATAATGTTCTCTATGGTCTAGTTTTGACCTGAATTCTTTCCTTAATTATTTTGTGTTCCTCTAATTTGATTATGATATTATCATTTATTTCGAAATCATGTATCCATTTTGACTTTACTTTGGTATATGGTATAAGGTGTAGGTTATGACTAATTTCTATCATACTGTTTTCTACTTTTCCTGGCAGTTTTTGTCACATAGTGATTTATTCCAAAAGCTTGGATCTTTGGGCATGGCAAACACCAGGTTACTATGGTCTTTAAACCTTGTGTGTTATGTGCCCAATTTATTACATTTATCCTCTACTCTATTTCTTAGCCAGTACTAGATTGTTTTGATGTTATAATATAGTGTGAGCTCCAGTACAATTAAGTCACCTTCGTTCATATTTTTTTTCTAGGTCTGTTTTTCTTCTACATATATTTTTAATTTGTTTTAATGAACTCATTTTTATCTGTTGTTAATGCTTTTTTTCCTCATCACTTTCTTAAATCTGGAAATCAACAAAACAATACATCAAGTCCTAATTTGTATTGTTTACTGATTTTTGAGATGTAAATTATCACTTTAAAAATGTAATGATCTGGTCTCTCAGCCAATTCAAAACCCCCAAAACTCTTGCCAAATTCAACATGTGCCAAAAAGAACTTATTTGCCCCAAACTTGACTCTCTTTTGGACTTCTCTATTCCTGTCAAGATCACCACCATTCTCCCAGTTACCCAGGATAACTTCTTCAACTTGTCACATCCATTCATATCCAGTTGTTGCCAAATTTTAACTTAACTGGATCTAATCAATTCTACTCCAACATCTTTTGCATAAGCACTCTTCTCTATACTCACATAACTGATACCCTAATTCAGGTCCTCATAATTTCTCATCAGGACTACGAAGATCGCCTTCCAGTTGGTACTACTGTCTCAAGTCTCTCTCCACTTCAATTCATACTTCACAAAATTATTTTCCTATGAAGCAGGTCTGACTATGTCACACTCTTTTTCAGTAAACTCCAGTGTCTCCTTGCTATTTCTAAGGTAAAAAATAAACCCCTTTTTTTTGGCACTTAAAGTCTTCATAACCTAGGCCATTTTCTACTTTTCTAGTCTTTACATTTGATTTCCCTCAAATACTTGATCACCCAAGTAGCCTACTTCCTTTTCTACAAACAAGACATTGCATCTCCTGCCTTTGTGCTGACTCTATCATATCTCTTGGATATTTTCCATCCTCACTTTTGCCTCTTGGTTTCTATGGCTTCCTTAAAGACTCAGTTCAAATCCTGCCTTCTGAAGGAGGTCTTTCCTTATCTCCTTAGCTGTTAATGCCTTCCTCTCTGAGGTGCTCTTTGACATATTTTGTAAATATCTTCCATGTAGCTAGTTATTTACATTTTGTCTCCCCTTAAAATTTGAATTAGCCTAGCCCCACTGTAGCATATTGGCTGGCTCTTAATATTTTCTTAATTTTAAGTTTGCTGACTGATTGGAGTATGAAGAAGTTATGACCAGGGCTGGATAATTATTATGTACAGGATGGAGGACTTTACCCCAGGTCATTCTGAATCCATCCAAAGTTAACCCTCTATCCACTATTTCATTGCTTTATCTCTATTACATAATGGCCATCAAACAATTCCATAAGGAAAATGAATGCCTTGTGCTAGCTAGTTAAACACTTGAAACCAATTTACCTATTGACAAAAGTTCAGATGCCATTGGTCAGAAATGGGTCTATGTAGATTACCTCAGTTTTTAAAGCTAAGCTGAGCTTGCCTTTAATTGTTTAAACTTGTCCCTTTTGCTAGCACTTTTAATCAATCACTTGTAAACAGATATTAATTGTCAATTTGATGCCAGCTTACATTAGGGAGATAAATGTATACAATTGTCATATAAATACACCTCGCTGGCTGTAAAGGAGTGTTATGTAGGGCTGAAGTGGGTAGATACAGCTTTTTTTTCACGAGTGTGTATGTTTTATAAGTGAAAAACTCATTCTGTAAGGAATGCTACAGAACATTTCAGTATGATGAATATTATGTGCACAAATATAATTTTTCAAGGCACTGGGCAAAGAAAATTGCAGTGGTGGAATATAGGCTAAGCTGGTTTTTTATTAAAGCCTAGTAGAGATATTTAGAAATGAACTGTGTATTCTGGGAAAAAAATGAAACAAATTACAAGTGGGTCCCACTACATTACTACAAGCGTTGACATTGCTTATTAAATACACAAGTTGTTTTTTTGGATACAGCATTTTACATAAGCGTGTGATTTGGTATCCATTTAGTGTAACAGCAGCAGCTTCAACTGTGCCATGGGGAATACTTGTTCTACTTGTTATGAATTGAATATTTGGTTAAAACCTTTGGAACATTTCCAAGCACATTTACATAGCAAAGGCAGCTTTGGATAAGCCCCCTTTTTCAGCAGACTTATCCCCTTCTTCTATGGGAAGGTGTAGGCTACTGTATCTCAGGGTGTATGGAAGACAAGACTCACTTTTTCATTGCCTTTAAACCCTTTACTGTATGCGGTTAATGCTTTATGTGTGTTGGGAGGGCTCTGGAATGGGAAAGAATTCACTTTTTTAGACTTAATGTCCCCAAACTGCCATATTGTTAATGTGCGATTAAGGTTATACATGGTTATTTTCCTGATTAGGAATTATTGGGTTTTTATAATGATATTGATAATGATTTTTACGTAGCTCTTTAAAGTTGAAAAGGACTTTTCTTACAGCACTGAGTTGGTAATGTCAGTATTATCTCCATTTTACAGATGAGAAAACTTAGTCTAAGAAACTCAGAGAAAGGGAGGCAGCAGGGGTTGTCACAGAGGACAGCATATCTTCATTACTTTGGAATCTCTCACAATCCTAAGAACATAGCAGTGGATTTTGAGTTATAGAACTCTGGTTCAAAATACACTGCTTCCCATGCTACTGCAGAAAAGTTTTTTGATTGTTCTCCACTTCAGGATTTTAATCTTTAAAGTGAATGTGGGTTCATCTTTAAAATCTATTCAAATCATATAAATTATAACATGTCCTTCATAATTTTTTTGTTGAAACAATGTTAGGTTTATTTTTTTAAGTTTTAAAATTATATTTAATTAGTCAATTTAGAATATTTTCCCCTGGCTACAAGAATGATGTTCCCTCCCTTCCCTCTCCCAACCCCCTCCTGAAGCTGAAACACAATTCCACTGGGTTTTACATGGGTCCTTGATCAAAATCTATTTCCATGTTGTTGATATTTGCACCACAGTGATCATTTAGAATCTACATCCCCAATAATATCCCCATTGACCCATGTAATCAAGCAGTTGTTTTTCCTTCTCTGTTTCTGCTCCTACAGTTCTTCATCTGAATGTGGACAGTGTTCTTTCTCATAAATCCCTCAAAATTGTCTTGGATCATTGCATTGCTGCTAGTAGAGAAGTCCATTGCATTCAATTGTACCACAGTGTATCAGTCTCTGTGTACAATGTTCTCCTGGTTCTGCTCCTCTCTCTCTGCAGCAATTCCTGGAGGTCGTTCCAGTTCACATGGAATTCCTCCACTTTATTATTCCTTTGAGCACAATAGTATTCCATCACCAACATATACCACAATTTGTTCAGTCATTCCCCAATTGAAGGGCATCCCCTTATTTTCCATTTTTTTTTGCCACCACAAAGAGTGTACCTATGAATATTCTTGTACAAGTCTTTTTTTCCTTATTATCTCTTTGTGGTATAAACCCAGCAGTGCTATAACTGGGTCAAAGGGCACCCTTTGGGCAAAGTCCCAAATTGCCTTCCAGAATGGTTGGATCAATTCACAACTCCATCAGCAATGCATTAATGTCCCAAGTTTGCCATATTCCCTTCAGCACTCATTACTTTCCTTTGCTCTCATGTTAGCCAATCAGTGAGGCATGAGGTGGTACCTCAGAGGTATTTTGATTTGCATTTTTCTGATTATAAGACATTTAGAACATTTTTTTCAACTGTTTATTAATAGTTTTGATTTCTTTTTCTGAAAATTACCTATTCATGTCCCTTGCCCTTTTATCAACTTGGGAATGGCTTGGTTGTTCTGTACAATTGATTTAGCTCTTTATAAATTTGAGTAATTAGACTTTTGTCAGAGATTTTTGTTATGAAGATTTTTTTTCCAATTTGGTTCTTCCTTTCTAATTTTGGTTGCATAGGTTTTATTTGTACAAAACCTTTTTAATTTAATATAATCAGAATTATTTATTTTATATTTTGTGATTTTTTTCTAACTCTTGCTTGGTCTTAAAAATATTTCCTTTCTCAAAGATCTGACATGATTACAATTCTGTGTTCATCTAATTTACTTATAGTTTCCTTCTTTATATTCAAGTCATTCACCCATTCTGAGTTTATCCTGGTATAGGCTGTGAGATGTTGATGCAAACCCAATCTCTCCAATACTTCCAATTTTCCCAGCAATTTTTATCAAATAGTGGATTTTTTTTTTATCAGATATTGGATAAACACAAAAGCTGGAATCTTTGGGTTTATCATAGATTGTCTTGCTGAGGTCACTTACTGCGAGTCTATTCCACTGATCCTCTTTTCTGTCTCTTAGGCAGTACCATATTGTTTTGATGTATATCAAGTATAGTTTGAGATCTGGGACTGCAAGGCCACCTTCCTTTGCATTTTTTTTCATTTTTTCCATGGATATTCTTGATCTTTTGTCCTTCCAAATGAACTTTGTTGTGGTTATTTCTAATTCAGTAAAAAAAAGCTTTTTGGTAGTTCAATGTGTATGGCACTAAATAAATAAATTAGTTTGGGTAGGATTGTCATTTTTATTATGTTAGCTCATCCTACCCATGAACAATCAATGTTTTTCCAATTGTTTAGATCTAGTTTTAATTGTGTGGAGAGTGTTATGTAGTTGTGTTCATATAGTTCCTATGTTTGTCTCGGCAGATAGATTCCTAAGTATTTTATATTATCTAGAGTGGTTTTAAATGTAATTTCTCTTTCTAATTCTTGCTGCTGAGATGTGTTGGAAATATGTAGAAGTGCTAATGACTTATGTGGGTTTATTTTGTATTTTGCAACTTTGCTAAAGTTGTTGATTATTTCTACTAGCTTTTTAGTCGATTCTCTAGGATTCTTTAAGTAGACCATCATATCATCCGCAAAGAGTGATCGCTTGGTCTCCTCATTGCCATTTTTAATACCTTCAATTTCTTTTTCTTCTCTAATTGCTACTGCTAGTGTTTCTAGGACAATGTTAAACTAGTAGAGGCATCCTTGTTTCACTCCTGATCTTATTGGGAAGGCTTCTAGTTTATCCCCATTGCAGATGATGTTTGCTGATGGTTTTAGATATATACTGTTTATTATTTTTAGGAAAGGACCTTCTATTCCTATACTGTCTAGTGTTTTCAATAGGAATAAGTGTTGTATTTTATCAAAGGTTTTTTCTGTATCTATTGAGATAATCATGTGATTTTTCTTGTTTTGCTTGTTAATATGGTCAATTATGTGGGTGGTTTTCCTAATATTGAACCATTATTGCATTCCTGGTATAAATCCCACCTGATCATAATGAATAACCCTTGTGATTACTTGCTGGAGACTTTTTGCATCTATGTTCATTAGGGAGATTAGTCTATAGTTTTCTTTCTCTGTTTTTGACCTGCCTGGCTTTGGAATCAGAACCATTATTTATGTCATAAAAGGAATTTTGTAAAACTCCTTTGATTATTCTGTCAAATGGTTTGTATAGTATTGGGACTAGTTGTTTTTTGAATGTTTGATAGAATTCATTTGTGAATCCATTTGGTCCTGGATATTTTTTCTTAGGGAGTTCTTTGATGGTTTGTTCAATTTCTTTTTCTGATATCAGGTTATTTTGATATTCTATTTCTTCTTCTGTTAATCTAGGCAATTTATATTTTTATAAATATTCATCCATATCACCTAGGTTGCCATATATATTGCCATATAATTGGGCATAATAGTTTTTTATTATTGCCTAAATTTCCTCTTCATCAGAGGTGTGGTCTTCCTTTTCATCTTTTATCTGTTAATTTAGTTTTCTTCTTCCCTTTTTAAAATTAGACTGACCAGTACTTTGTCTATTTTATTTGTTTTTTTCAAAGTGCCAACTTCTTAGTCTTATTTATTAAATCAATAGTTCTTTGACTTTCAATTTTATTAAATTTCTTCTTTGATTTTTAGGATCTCTAATTTAGTTTTCATTTGAGTATTTTTAATTTGTTCACTTTCTAGCTTTTTAATTTGCATGCCCAATTCATTGACCTCTGCCCTTCCTAGTTTGTTAATATATGAACTCAAGGATATAAATTTCCCCCTGAATACTGCTTTGGTTGCCCCCCATATATTTTGAAAGGATGTTTCATCCTTGTAATTTTCTTCATTGAAATCATTTGTTCTTTAACCAATTTTGGAGAATCCTATTATTTAATTTCCAATTAGTTTTTGATTTGCCTCTCTATGTAACCTTACTAATTACTATTTTTATTGCATTATGATCTGCGAAGTTTGCATTTATTATTTCTGCTCTTTTGCACTTGTTTGCAATGTTTTTTTGCCCTAGTACATGGTCAATCTTTGTGAATGTACCACATGCTGCTGAAACGAAGATGTATTCCTTTTTGTCTCTATTTATTTATCTCTATATATCTACTAACTCTAATTTTCTAAGATTTCATTCACAGATCTTACCTCTTTCTCATTTATTTTTTGGTTTGATTTATCTAGTTCTGATAGAGGAAGGTTCAGGTCTCCCACTAGTATCGTTTTACTATCTATTTCATCCTTGAGCTCCATGAGTTTCTCCTTTAGAAATTAGGATGCTATTCCATTTGGTACATACATGTTGAGTACTGATATTTCATCATTGTCTATACTGCCTTTTGTCAGGAAGTAATTACCTTCCCTATCTCTTTTAACTAGATGTATTTTTGCTTTGGCTTTGTCAGATATTATGATTGTTACTCCTGCCTTATTTTTCTCAGTTGATGCTCAATACAATTTGACCCATACACTTACCTTTATCCTATGCTTATATAACTTTCTCCTGTGTTTCTCCTAGACAATATATGGTAGTATCTTGGTTTCTTATCTATTTGCTTCCTTTTTATAGATAAGTTCATTCCATTCACAACCAGTTATAATTATCAGATGTGTATTTCCCAACATTTTGATATCCACTGCTAGTCCTGTCGTTTCTTCTTTCATTATGTCCTTCCACACCAGTGTTTGTTTTTAATCCATCCCCCTATTTCCCACCCTTATTTTGATTCCCTCCCTCTTATTATTCTCTTCTTATTTTTAGGGTCTTTTTAATCTACCCCCACACTCTCCCTACCTTGTATTACTTCCCTCCCCACCAGTCCATTTGTTACTCTTCTCTATAGGGCGCAAATCAATTCTATGTCCCAATGGATCTGATTGTTTTCCCCTCTTTGAGTCAATTTCAATGCAAGTAAGAATTAAGAATTTCCTGTGTCTGACCTCCTTACCCTTCCAGTGTATTTGTGTTCTCCCCCACTCCCACCACAAGCTTCTTTAGGACATATAAATTTACCCCATTTTGTCTCTTTTCCCATTTCTCTTAGTGTTAACTTCTTTTTTTTACCTCTAATTATATATATATATATATATACATATATATATATATATATATATATAATGTCTTGGCATTTCATCTTTTATTGTTTGTCACTGTTCCCTCTAAGTATAATTCTTCTAGATACCCAGGTGATAATAACAATTTTTAAGAGTTACCAATATCGTCTCTTCTTGTAGGGATACAAATCTTTTTAAGTCATTGGGTTCCTTAAAAAGAGTTTTTTTGTTTGTTTTTTTCCCCTTTCTTAATTACCTTTTAGTGATTCTCTTGAATTCTATGTTTGGACATCAAATTTTCTGTTCAAGTTCATTATTTTCTTTATGAATGCTTGGAAATTTTCTATTTTAATAAATGATTATACTTTCCCCTGCAAGAATATAGTCAGTTTTGCTGGGTAGTTGATTATTGCTTGTAGACCTACTTTCCTTGCTTTCTGGAATATCATATTCTATTCCTTTTGGTCCTTTAGTGTAGATGCTTCCAGATCCTATGTTATCTTAACTGTGGTTTCATGGAATCTGAATGACTTCTTAGAAGCTTTTAATATTTTTTTTCATTTGTCTGGTAGTTCTTGAATTTGGCTATAACATTTCTGTGTGTTTTCAGTTGAGGATTGAGTGCAGGGGGTTATCTGTGGATTCTTTCAATGTCTACTTTTCCCTCTTACTCTAGAATGTTGGGGCAGTTTTCTTGGATAATTTTCTGTAGAATGATGTCCAGGCTTTTTCTTTTGTCATGATCTTCTTGTATTCCAATGATTCTTAAGTAGTCTCTCCTAGACCTGTTGTCTAAATCTTCCATTTTGTGGATGAGCTGTTCCATATTTTCCTTAATTTTTCCATTCTTTTGGTTTTGTTTTACAGCTTCCTGCTGCCTTGTGAAGTCATTTGCTTCTAGTTGTGGGTTCTAGTTTTTAAAGATTGGATTTCATCCCTGACTTTTGGCTATCCTTCTCTTTCTGATCTTTCATCTTCTTTGCCTCATTTTCAAGCTGGTTAATTTTGGCTTTCAAGACACTGTTTTCTGTTTCCAGATGAGTTATTTTCTGAAGACTGTAGTTGTGTTAGCATTGAATGCATTGTGTTAATTCCACATAGCATCGATTCACTATAAACCTACTATGTTGTTATAGATGCAGCTGTTAATTATTTATAGTATAAGAAACAAGACCTCAGAAGTGAGAATGAAGATGTTGCTGCTAGAAATTTGTATGATTTAGATATACTTTAGCATTCAGTTTGTTCAGAAGTTTAGATATTAGAAACCCATCTCAACTTTTTTGACTAACTGAAGGAAGACTGTTCAGTTTGGAAAGGACAGTACAATTTAGAGTTAGTTATGGAAGGAGAAGAAAAATCCTTGATATATACACAGGGTGACCTTGGCTACTTTGATTAAATCAATTGTTACTATTGCTCATAGAATTTTTGTTTCAAACTACTTTCTTGTAATCCCATTAACCATCCCTGTAACTTTCCATACCCAAAGGGCCCTCCCTGGACACCCTGTTCCTGGTCTCTCACTATTTAATTTAAGTTTCTTGAGGGCAAAAATTGTCTTTGCTTTTGTTTTTGTGTCTTCAATGTGTAGTATAATACTAGTACATTGTAGTACAATGAATAGTAACTAGGAACTACTTAATATTTTCTCATTTATTAATTCATAGTCTTTAAAGGACAAATCCTAATGTAAATATTTGAAAGAATTCTAATGTAAGGCTTGTAAGAAAGAAAAAGTTGTCTGAAAAATATTATTGAGTTTGAATTGAAGTCTTCAGCAGGATCAGACCTATAGAGATTGAGATAATAAAATGATTCTATATGTAACCCTTAGACCTATGATGGAGATGGCATGCATTCCAAAGATGGCACACAGAGACCTCTCTGTGGGCATTTGCGCAGTCTCCTACCAGAGTTAGTTACTAGAAAGGCAGAGGGACTCCTATCTTTCCATTCTTCTTACTCCTTACTCCCTAACACTCTTTGATACTGCAACATTGACTTCCTACCTATTTTGCAAATGAGATGGTCCATCCCTTTCATCCTAGCATTCTCTCCAGCTGTCCTTTATACCTGGAATGCTAGAGTGGGAGCATTCCAGGTATAAAGGATCTTCCTTGCTTTCCAACTTCTACAGGAAGCTTTCAAATAATCTCTCAATTCCAGTGGCTCCCCTCTGTTAATTATTTCCTACTTATCTTGTATAGATCTTGATTTGTATATATTTGTTTGCATGCTGCTTCCCCATTAGAATTCTGTGTTCATTGAAGGATAGCTCTTAACACAATGCATGATGTATAGGAGGCACTTACTAAATATCTGTTGAATTATCTTTATTTCCTTAAATATGGGTGAATAGGTCCTCAGCTACTACAAAGTATAACTGTCTATCTGGTATAAGGCAGTCTTTTTTTCATTCCACAGAAAATTATAGGAAACACGGTGGACTCATATACACAAACACAAAAACATAAACACAAACAATGCAGAAAACAAAGTTCTCAGAGCAATGAGCACCTTTCTCCTTCTCCAGTAAGTCCTTTATTTCCCCAGGTTTCTAAGGTCTTCTAGACTTACAGTACTATCCTATTGCAAGTTGATTTTGTCTAGGCCTATCCCCTGATAGTTTAGGATTAAGATTGGAACTAAATGAGATACTCAGTATACCTCCTCTGTTTCCGAGATGCTCATGATAGTCTTGTGGTCAAATATCAGGGATGCAAATAAGAAGGGACATCAGTAGTCTGAGCCTTTAGTTTCTGAGCCAATCAGCTTTCAGTCATTATTTTGATATCTATTAAGAACAAAATGCCTAGACTGCATATTGGGGTGTCTAGTAGATATTACTCTTACCATATATCTTATAGATTAAATTCCCCCAGAAGAAAAACAAACTTGAAATTTCCAGAGAGGGAGTTCCTTCCCCATCCTCCGTATATAATTAAAAGTATTGATGGAAGGTAAAGTCCCAAGATTTTTTTCTCACCATGTCATGTCTTTATTACTTTGATTAAAGTAGGCGATGCTTCATTTTTGTCTTTCTATCCAGAGCACCCACCACACCACAATGGTTGGCATTCTAAAATGCTTTTTGATTGATTGCTTTTCTAGATTCAGAAACCAGGTATTCAAAACTACATTCACTGGAGAATGGAACTACTCCGACCTATGAATTATGCTTTTTTTTCCCCTTTAAAACTTTTATCTTTCTTCAAGACTGGCAATGGTCCAGGAACTCACCTTCTTCCTTTAGAAGGCCAGGTCTCAGAAACCTCAAACATCAATAAAGAGGATATCCCTTCTTCTGCACACCCCAGTTACTACCAGCACTACTGCTGGTACATTCTCTCTTTATATTATCTTGTTAGAAATCAGGAGTCCTGAACATACAATACAAGAAAACAACCCTTCCACTATTCAGGAAGCCGGAGGTTAGGAATTTTGACCACTGAGAACACCATGCGTCTCCTTTCTATGATTATCATTTGGTTGAAGGTACATATTTTTCTGCTTATTTAGGGCTAGATCCAGGGACTCAGCACCAGAATTATAAGCCATTTGCCTTGACTGCTCTTAGGCTGAGATGCTGTCATGTCTGAGGAAAAGGAGGCTGGTCAGTCCCTGAGAAGTTATGCCAATATGTGGGTTTCAAGACTCTAGTCTCTGACCTGTGCTTAGAATCAGTCAACCAACACAAATTTATTAAGACTCTTTTATGCTCCAAACACTGCAGTGAGTCAAGTGTTTGGGTGTCTAAGGGATACAAAGGCAAAAGTGAAATAGTCTCTGACCTAGTATCTTCTGTGAAATTGGGGGAAAAGATATGTGTGTATATATATATGTATATATATATATACACATGTATGTATATATACATGCACAGGTTGTAGCCCCTAATACTGAGAGTGAACCCCAAAATGCAAGACCACTGGGTAGCCACTAACTTAGAGGCAGTAATACATTTACTTTTCAACCTCAGCATGAACTCAATCCATTTTTAACCCAAGTTACTGAATCACTGGCACAAGATTTCCATGAGAAACCTAACTAGGGAGTCACCTATTGACATATTTATCTATTACCTATAGAAACTCCTATTGAGAATCACTGAAGTAATTCATACCCATTATCATTACTTATTGTTTCTGTATGAAGCTTACCTAATTTCTTTAACTACCTCATCTGCCCTATAAATTGTAGAACCCCAACCAATAAACTTTGCCACTTCTCTAAGAGACTTGTCTGCATAGTCCTTGGATAGTATTGGCCCTTCTGCAAACCTAAATCCATACTCTTTATCCCAGTGGAAGACCTGTAGATGGAATCCTTTCATATGATATTTTTTTAAATTTGGAAATCTTTATTTAATTAATTAATTTAGAATATTTTTCCATGGTTACAAAATTCATGTTATTTCCTTCCCCTACCCCAACCCCCTCCTACAGTCAACATGCAATTCCACTGAGTTTTACATGTCATTGATCAAGACCTATTTCCATATTATTGACATTTTCACTAGGATGATCATTTAGAGTCTACATACGCAATCATATCCCCATCAACCCATGTGATCAAGCAGTTGTTTTTCTTCGTGTTTCTATTCCCACAGTTTTTCCTCTGAATGTGGATAGTGGTTTTTCTCGTAGATCCCTCCAGGTTTTCCTGAATCATTGCATTGCCAGTAATGGAGAAGTACATTACATTTAATTGTACCACAGTGTATCGGTCTCTGTGTACAATGTTCTCCTGGTTCTGTTCCTTTCACTCTGTATCAATTGCTGGAGGTCTTTCCAGTTCACATGGAATTCCTCCAGTTTGTTATTCCTTTGAGCAAAATAGTATTCCATCACCAACAGATATCACAATTGTTCAGCCCCAATCAGAGGGCATCCCCTTATTTTCCAATTTTTGCCACCACAAAGAGCCTAGCTATAAATATTTTTGTACAAGTCTTTTCCCCTATGATCTTTTTGGAGTATAAACCCAGCAGTGGATTGGCTGGATCAAGGGGTCAAATTGCCATCCAGAATGATTGGATCAATTTACAACTGCAGCAGTAGTGCATTAATGTCCCAATTTTGCCTCATCCCGTCCAACATTTATTACTTTCCTTTGCTGTCATGGTAACCAATCTACTAGGTGTGAGGTGGTACCTCAGAGTTGTTTTGATTTGCATTTATCTAATTATAAGAGATTTAGAACATTTTTTCATCACATGGAAATTTTTAAAGGGGTAGTATTGGCAGCTGTGGGAATCAGAAGAATCTTCAAGTAGAAGATGGCATTTGAACAGTGTCTTAAAAGAGAATGATAATTACAAGAGTATGAATGAAAAGGTTTTACATTCTAGACATGGGGGACACCCAGTGCAAAAGCAGAGATGGAGATGATATGCATATTTAACAATTAGAAGAAAACTTTGACTGTGTGGAAGAATGTATACAGAGGAGTAAAATGGAATAAGGCTAGAAAGCCAGGAATAAACTAGACTGAGAAGAACTCTAGATGCTAAATAGGAGTGGAGGAATGCCACTCTGAAAACTTTTTGGAGGATTGGTGGAAGAGGAAAGAGACTTGAAGCAGGGAGACTAAATATGGAAATATTGAGATTATTCAAGTAAAAATGATTGGTTGTGTGTAGGGAGGAGGCAGATGTGAGAGATATTGTGGAAGTTGAAATCAAAGATTTAGCAACTGATTTTCTTATTTGAGGTGAGAGTAAGGAGTTGAGGATGACTACATGGTTACAAGCAAATGACTTGAAGGATGATGGTGCCCTTTATAGAAATATTTATTCTCACAAAAGGGGTGGGAAGACATAAGGAACTCTGTTTTGGTCATGACAATTGTGAAACAGTTATAGGAAATCCACTTCAAAATGGCTTTTTTCTTTTTATGCTCAGGAGAAAGACTAGGATTGGATATATAGATTTAAGAGCCATCTTTACAGAGATAACAAATGAAGCCAATAACTGTAATGAGGTCAGTAAAGGAAGGAGAATAGAGAAAGAAGAGAAAAGGGTCCAGATACACAGATAGCTGGGGGTGGAATATGATGGATTTAGCAAAGGAGCCTATAAAGAAGTGTTTAGAAAGGTAGGAGGAGAAGCAAGAGAACAGTGTATGAAAAACTAGATAAAATATTCAGAGTCAGGTGGTCAATAGCTACCTGCAGCAATTAAAAGATCATTTGCAAATCACTGAGAAGTCAATTTCGGTTGAATAATTGAATAGATGTTTTGTAAAGGTTTAAGAAGTTAGTGAATGAGAGTTGAAATGAAAGCAATGGACTTTTTCTAGTAGTTTGGCCAAGAAAGGGAGGAGAAATAGAAGACAACAAGCTGATAAAGGTCTTATGATTCTTTCATACTTTCCCCTATGCAAGATGTACTTTCCCATATACATTTAGACCTGAATGTTCAATCATTACATAATTTAAATAGACACTTCACTGTACATGAAATGTGGATGAAAGTGAAAAACTACTTTGGTAATCCTTAGGATTTAAGAAATCTGATCGTTTTACCTAATAATTCTCATTGTTGAGGATATGTCTTGAATATCTTATCAAAAGGAACTAAAAAAGTTATCTGTTCATATATTTTTATTGCAGTGTTATTTGTAATTGCAACAGACTAGTAACTACCTAAACATACAGTAAATGTGACACATTATTGTGATCAAAAGCTAATATGTAATTAAGATTGATAAATTGACTAGTAAAAGGAAAAAAGAAATATGGGAAAAATTATGAAATGATGCAAAGTGAAAAAGTAGAAACAAAGCATCAAGAACACAATGATCTTATAAGGAGAGATTAGGAATTAATGGACAAAAATATACTTTTTAAAGATTAGAGGTACTGGTTGAAAAGTTAAGACATTTTTCTTCCTTTGACTTTATTTAAATGTAAATATTTAAGTATTTATCCACAATATTTATGGTGCAATATTTATTTTACCTATAGGGCTACTCTAAAAAATGGTCATCAACTTTGACAAAAATAATACCAAAATATAAATATAACTTTCATAAATGCTGCTAAAGGAAACATATGTTGGAGTACACACAGTGGGATTATTAAGGATGCAATTAGGTATTCTCAATTCTGGTAGCTCCTTTCTCCAGTCTTTCTTTTTTCTTTCTTTCTTTTTTTTTGGAACCTTTATTTTCTGCCTTAGAATTAATGCAATGCTGTGTTGGTTCCAAGGCAGAAGAGTGGTAAGGGCTAGGTAATTGGGGTTAAGTGACTTGCCCAGAATCACAAAACTAAGACATGTTTGAAGTCATATTTAAACCCAGGACCTCCACTCTCTAGGCCTGGTGCTCTATCCAACTGAACCATCTAACTTCTTCCCTCTATTCCTTCATAAGGTTTTAGTTTGCAGTAGTAAACAAATAAGGCAACTATTTTGTACAGCAGTGCTACACACATGTTTGGGGGAAGAAATTCTGTCTCTTTAAGATAAATGGTCACTGCTTTTGACAGGATGAAGTAATTTGGGCTTGCTTTTTTTCCATCATAAATTTGATAATGTAGAAATGTGGACAATTTTTGTTTTTTAAAATCTTGGTATAGTTTATAATGTAGGGATGTTTTAGAATCATGTAATTGCAAGAAAACTCAGATTGCTTAATCCAACCCTCTCATTTTACATATGAGAAAACAAGCTGAGAGGTTCAGTGGCTTGCCCAAAGATTTTATTATAAAAGGAAGAAACAATCTTGTATTAGTGTCCAATTCCAATTGACTATAAAATATAAATGGCCTTTTATAAAAGGTTTTGTAAACATGTTGGGCAGAAATAAAACTGGATATTTAGGACGTATATCATCATGTGTCAAATAGAGAGGAAAAATTACTCCTATACCATATATTTTCCCTATGCATAAAGTGCCTTCTCATATACATTTAGCCCTGAATGTTCAATAGTTACGTACTTTAAATAGACACTTCACTGTACATTTACTTATATGTGACAAAAGATTTCCTAAAGTAGACTTCTGAGTCATTCATCAGACCTTACAGAGATGCACATGGAATAATATTTCTTAGAGCTGTAGTCTGAGTCCATCAATTCCCTGTCAGTACAATTCTCCTCACTCCTCTCAGAAAGATATGCCTTTTTTTTTTCCTGACCACAATTTTGGTTCCCAACTGTGTTTAAGTAATTTATCTCCAGTTGTTGTCCCAAATCCTGCATCAAATTACCAAGGATGTCAGTCAGGTTTCAACATATTGATTCAGCAATCTCAGTCTTGTACACTGTCCAACTCCAACAGAGAGTTGATTGCTTTACTTCAAAATCCTTTGAAAAGTTAAATTGTTAACAACACAAATTTACTGGAAATTGGAATAACTCCTCACCTTAGCTTCAGTCACTTCACCCTGATCCCTGGGCATTTGGAATTCATCTCTCCTTAGCAGGGTGGGGGACTGGAAAGAGAAGGTCAGAGGTCAGTTCCTGCTAACCCAAAGAACAGATGCATGATGGGAAGTGAATAAGGTCTATTCGCAGCCATTTACCTTTACCCAAGGTATTATTAAAAAGGGTCATCTTGTGTTCTAGGTCTTCTACTTAATTATACAGCTGACTAGGATGATATGATAGGAAAAAATCAAGGGTGGAAAATAGGATTTTACTAAAAGAAAAGGGAAGGGAGAGGTAGAGTAGGATAAATCATCTTATTTAATGAGTTTTGAAAAATTGTTACAGTGGAGAGGAGGATGAAGGTGGTGATGGGAAATGTTTAAAACTTACTCTCATTGTAAGTGTCCCATAGAGTGAATAACAACCATACTCATTTAGGTATAGAATCCTACCTTACCCCCAAAGAAAATAAGGGAAGGAATAAGATAAGGAGGGGAGTAATAGAAGGGAGGGGGAAGTAGAGGGAGTTGATTAAAAGTAAAACATTTGTGAGGAAGGACAGCATGAAGAGAGAAGAGTAGGATCAAAAGCTAGAGGGAAATACACAGTTGGTAATCATAACTGTGAATGGGAATGGGATGAACTCACCTATAAAATGGAAGCAATTAAGAAAGTAGGTTTAAAATCAGAATCTTAACATATGCTATTTACAAGAAACACATGTTAAGCAGGGAGACATGTACAGGGCAGATTTTATTATGCATCATCTGAAAAGTAAAAAAAAAATCAGCATTAGCAATAATGATCTCAGGCAAAACTAAAGCAAAAATTGATGACATAAAAATTTCACAATCAAATGCAGAAGTGCAGAAGTAATAAATGCATCTTTTAAAAATCCCCCAATAAAGACTAAATTGGAAATCCTAAAAAGTAAAGGAGAAATTAATAAAATTGAAAGTTAAGAGAACCATTGACTAAGAATAAGACCAGGGGTTGGTTTTATAAAACAAAAAACAACCCACAAATAAAATAGATAGAGTATTGGTTAATTTGATTTAAAAAAGAAAATAAGAAAATAAAATTACAAGTATAAAAAATTAAAAGGGTGAACTTACCACCAAGGAGACAATTAAAGCAATCATTAAGAGCTATTTTGCCCAATTATATGGAAAAAAGAATGAAAAATGATACAACATTTGAATAAACATTCTCAATGGTCTAACTTTTCCTTCAAGATATCCAGTGAGGAGGAATTCATTATGGTTCTGAAAGATCCCATTCCACTTTTGTGTAGCTCGAATTACTAAGAAGTTTTTTTTTTTTCTGATACTAAGCTACTCTCTTTATAATTTACATCAATTTCTCTCAACTTTAATTTGGGTGCTAGCAAGACAAGTCTAATGTTTTCGGTAAAATAGCTCTTCAAATCCTTGAGAAAAAATATTGTATAACCCTTACCTCTTTCCTTCTCTAAACTAATCTCCAGTTCCTTCAATTACCTTGTGTTATGAACTTAATGCTCTTCATCATCCTGATTATCTTTAGTGACTGCTCTCCAGCATATCAATGTCTCTCCTAAAAATGTGATACCCGCAACTGATCATAATACTAAAGATACAATCTCACTAGGACAGAGTATAGCATAACTCACTTTTCTCATATTGAGTATCAGAAAGCCCTGGGTTTTCATCTCCAACTCAGATACTTATTAGTTGTGTAACCCCAGGCAAATCATTAACTTTCTGGAACTGTGTTTATTCATCTATAAAACGAAGGGGTTAGAGTTGATGACCAGTAATATCCCTTTCAGCTCTAAATCTATAATCCTATGATGGGATTCCTTTTAGACATGAACTGGATTAGATAGCGGGTGAGCTTCCTTACAACTCTCAAAATTCTGTAATTCGTATTGGACTTGAAGTTCTCTAAAACTTATTTAAGAAAAAAATAAAGTACTTTCTAGCCATGCTTCCCTCTCTTATACTTGAAATGTTAATTTTTAAACCCAATATAACATTTATACCTATTAAATCTTATCTTATTCTATTGATGCCAATATGACTTCATTCAAGTGATTGTTTGAAATGTTAAACAGCATAGTGCCAAACATAAATATCTGTGACACTTCATTAGAGATGTCCTATCAAGATGATATTGAACCATTAATAACTCCTTTTTAGGTCAGGACATTGAAATAGTACTTAGTCAACTGAATTAAGCTATCATCTTGGTCAAAATTCTTTATCTTCATAAATATAACACAGCGTTGCCAAGTGACATTTAGTGCACAGATACCCATACCCAAAAATATAATTTTCTGCATAACAAAATGAATAAGTGTTTTTTTTTTAGATTTTGCTTGAAGGTCTTTTGTGAATCCAATACATACTGAGGAAGCTCATTCCATTTTTGGACAGTTATAATTTTTGTTGCTATCCTGGGGAAAAAAAGAGGATCAATAAAGTTTTAAGACTAATGCTATAGAAGGACAGTAAGATGATAATGGAAAAGATAAAAATAATAAACCTGATAAGTTCTTATTTTGCTTATTTTCTCTGCTAAGAACTAGTATATTAGGAATTAAAAAGACAGAAGAAAAATGACTAATAGGGAAGTGATATCTAAGATGAGAAGAGATTAAAAGAGCACGTATCTACCTTTTAAAAATTCAGGTCACCTTGAGAGATGAATGCTTTCCAAACACTGAAATATCTGGAAGATATGAATACTAAATCATTGTCAATTATCATTGAACAATCTTGGAGAATTGGAGTGATACCACAATATTATAAAAATGTAATTGTCACCTCAATTTTAAAAAATCAGAAGAGAATGGAGAGGTCAGAAAACTCAATATCAATTCCTGGCAAAATTCTAGAATGTATTTTAAAAATTATATTTATTCTAAAATTATAGGAAAAAGCAATTCTTTATCTTTTATTTTTAAAAGTTTGAGTCAAATTCTCACCTTTTCTCCATACCTCTTCTCTCCATTCCCTGAGACAGTGAGCAATTTAATATAAATTTTACATGTCTAATAGTGTAAAATATTTCCACTTTAGTCCTTTTGTGAAAGAGATTTCAAACAAACAAAAGTGAAGAAATAAAGTGAAATGTAATGTGTCTCAATTTGCTTCCTGATACTATCAGTTATTTCTTTGGAAGTAGTTAGTATTTTTCATCATGAGTACTTCAGGATTTTCTTGGATCGTTGTATTGCTGGGAATGATTGTCATTCATAAATGTCCATCATGTAATATTGCTGTTGCCACTTACAATGTTCTCTTGGTTTTACTCACTTCATTTTGCTTTAGTTCCTGTAGGTCTTAGATTTCCTTAAATCATCCTTCTCATCATTTCTTATAGCACAGAAGCATTCCATTACAGGCATATACCACAAATTGTTCAACAATTCCCCATTTGATGGACATTTGCTCAATTTCCAATTCTTTGCCACCACGAAAAGAGCTGCTACATATATTTTTGTACAAAGAGCTGCTATAAATATTTTTGTAAAAACAGGTCCTTACCTCTTTTAAAAATTCTTTTTGGAATACAGAATGAGTAGTGGCACTGCTAGATCAAAGGGAATGCAGTTTTAAAGACTTTTGGATCTAGTTCCAAACTACTCACCAGGATTTTTAGGTCACCTCACAACTCTGTCAGCAGTGTGTTAGCATCCCAATTTTGTCACATACCCTCCAGCATTTATTATTTTCCTTTTCTGTCATATTAGCCAATCTGTTAAGTAAGAAGTGGTACCTCAGAATTGTTTTAATTTGCATATATGTAGCCTCGATTTCTTTATCTGAAAACTTCCTATTCCTATCTTTTGACCATTTATCATGGTCATGAATGGGGAATGATTTGTATTCTTTTAAATTTGACTCAGATCCCTATATATTTGAGAAATAAGGCCTTAATCAGAGATATTTGCTATATTTTTTCAACTTTCTCCTTTTCTTCTAACTTGGCATCATTGGTTTTGTTTCTGCAAATTTTTTTTAATCAAAAGTATCCATTCTACAATTTTGTAATATTTTCTATTTCTTGTTTAGTCATAAATTCTTCCCCAATCCCTTGATCTAATAGGCAGATTATTCTATGCTGCTATAATTTGCTAAAGGTACATATACTTGTACATATATTCAAGTCATGTATCCATTTTGATATTATCTTATATAGGGTGTGAGATGTTGGTCTATACCCAGTTTCTGCCATACTTTTTTCCAGTTTTCCCAGCAGTTTTTGTCAAATAGTGATTTCTTGCCCCAAAAGCTTGGATTTTTTGGTTTATCAAAAACTAAACAACTATGGTCATTTGCCACTATGAATTATGTAGTTAACCTATTCTACTGATCTACCATTCTATGTCTTAGCCAATACAGATGATTGCAACTTTGCAATACATTTTAAGATCTGGTATTTATAGTCCAGCTTCATAAACATTTGTATTGATTATTTTGATATTATTGATATTTTGTTCTTCCAGGTGATTTTTGTTACTAATTTTTCTAATTCTGTAAAGTAATTTTTTAGCAATTCAAATGGTATGCCACTGAATAAGTAGATTTATTTAGGTAGGATTGCCATTTTTATTATATTGTCTTGGCCAAATAATGAGCAATTGACATTTTTCCAATTGTTTAGATCTGACTTTATCTTTGTGAAAAGTGTTTTGTAATTATTCTCATATAAGTCCTGCATTTGTCTTGTTAGGTAGACACAAAGATATTTTACATTATCTACAGTTAATAGATATGGAATTTCTTTTTCTAAATCTTATTTCCAGCCTTTGTTGCTAATATAAAGAAATGATGATGATTTATATGGATTTACATGATATCCTACTACTTTGAAAAAGTTGTTCATTATTTTTGTATTTTTTTAGTTGAATCTTTAGGATTCTGTAAGAATATCATGATATTGTCTGCAAAGAGTGATAGCTTCAATTCTTCATTGCCATTCCTTTAGTTCTGTTTTCTCTTATTGCTATAGCTAGCATTTCTAGTGCAATGTTGAATAAAAGTGGTTCTGATGGGAATCCTTACATTCCCCCTCATTTTATTGGGAAGGCATCGAGTTTATTTCCATTACAGATAATGTTAGCTGATAGATATATATTATTAGATATGTATTATTTATCATTATCCATTAATTCCTATGCTCTCAAGTGTTTTAAATTACAATGGATGTTATATGTTATCAAAGGCTTTTTAATGTATCTATTGAAACAATCATATAATTTTGCCTGGTTTTGTTGTTAACAGAGTCAACTATGGTGATGCTTTTCCTAATATTTCTTAATATTGAACCAGCCCTGAATTCCTGAATATAGGTACAAAAACTTTTAAATAGAATGCTGGCAAAGACCTTGTGACAGAAGCAGGCACTAAAGAAAATTGCCAGGCTAAAGAGTGTGTGAAATTGATCACCTCGATGCGGGAGGGGCCCCAGGAGTTTGGAATCTGGAGGAGGAGAGGACTCTGGCTAGAGGAGAGAGCAGTGAGGCCCTCAGAAGGGAGAGGTGGATAAAGATTTTCTCTTGAGGGTTACCCACTTTTCCTGCTGGTGACTGGAAATCTTTCCCCCCAACATTTCCCAATTGAAGGGACTTTCTGAAAAGAAACCCGAGCAGTTTTTACCTCAGCTCCTGTTGCTCAGGAGTGAGTCAACCTGACTTTTTCTCAAGGGGCTCAGGCTGTCAAGGCCTGAGGTCCCCCCAAATTCGAGGAGAGAGAAAAAGGGTTTAGATAGAGACAGGGACCTCCCTTTCCCCACTTTCCTTTTCCCATTCTTCCCTGCCCATTATTCCTTTTGTATTACCTGATTGAGTTGACATTAAAAGTTATCTGTTCCCCAAGCTGAGTGTAAGTGAACAGATCAAGGAGAGACCCTTTGGTCTTGAATAGTGGAGGGTGGGACAAGAAAGACAAGAGCAAATTGGGGAGATCAGCTTTAGCTAAAAAGGGAAGGCAGAAGGGGGAAAATCTTCAAACCCCCTCTCCTTTCTCTGAGCCAACCCAAAACATCAGCTGTCTCCACTGTACCCTGCTTTGAGAAGGGGGGTTCTCCTCTCTTTCCCACTCAATCCTGAAAGGCCAAACCCCCTCAGTTACAAATTAAGCCTTTTTTTAAATACAACCTACAGCAATATATCACAAAGATCATTCACTATGACAGGTGGGATTAATACAGTATATTTGCTGTATAGTAAAGATGAGTCCTACTTGTTAATTGAAGAGGATGCTACCCCATTTCTTGTGCTGAGGCTTGTGACTTCACTTCTGGCTTGCACCATTCCTTAAGATCTATTTTCTGACTTTCACTATTAGGTGTCTCCCTGTTGACTTGTACTGGTGGGAAGTCTCACTGTGGGCCTATATTGAGACAGAAACTAACTGCTCCTGAGCTCCAGAAGAGAGAGACTGCTGGATAGCTCCTGTGATGGAGCCTCAAAGGAGGCTTGTTTCAGGTTGGCAATTTATTGCTGAAGGGGTGGAGCCTCATGCAGCCTGGTGGGATGGGGTCGACTGCCCTTGAAGCCATTTCCTGCAAACTTTATTCCCCCCACCCCCAACCCAGTGAGGTGTGTAGGTGCTCTAGGCTTCTCTGGTCCAGTAAACTTTTGTTCTCCTCTAAAATTTGGTATGAGGCTTTTTTTTAGTGTGGTTAGGAGAGGAATTTGGGAGGGCTTAGGAGGTTGGCTTCCTTACTCTACCATCTTGGTAGTGGAAGAACATAACCTCTTCATAATATATCTAACAAATAGTTTTTCAACATTTATTTCCTTGAAGTCTTTCAGGAAGGCAGAACTCACTTCATCCAAAGAAAACCTGTTTCCTTTTGGAAGCTTTCCTCATGTCACATGGAAACTTCTAGCCTGTTCTATTTTCTTGAGATAAGTAGAAGTATATTCCCTCTTCCATAAGGCAACCCTTCAAATATTTTAAGACATGTATCATATCATCCCTTCACCCCTTTATGATCCCATGAAAGAATATAATCTATAAAATCCCTGAAGAGTATCTAGAAATATTCTTTGAATATTTCTACTGACAAAAAGCTTCCTCCTTTGAATAACATCTGGTTTAATTGATAAAGAATGTTAATTATTACATTGTTCTTCCCTGCTCTGGGTAGAAACATATTTCCCTACATGATCCATGCATTGAGCTTAGCTCTGCCCAATGGAGCAGCACAGAATAAAGTTTTTCCTTTTACCATATCAAAGTCCTTCAATTGTTTGAAAGCAGATATGAGGGCCCCCGAAAACTTCTCTTCTTAATGCTGAATATCTCCAACTTCTTTAACTTCTCTCATCATTGGATCCCAATTATGCCACTGTTCTTCTTTTAAAAGCATTCCTATTTACCAATATCCCCCTTAAAATATTTTTAGAAGATATGATACTTAGTTGTCATTAAACAAGGACAAGGTAGAGTAAGACAAGTCTCTCCTTTAAACTAAAAACTTTAATAATTCTGTTAATGCAACCTTTGATAGTGTTTTTTTAAAGCTAATTCAAGTTGTATATATATTCAGCTATAACTCCTAGATCTTTTAAATATAAAAAGGTTATATTTATGAAGCTATTTCTTTAAATCTCAGCATAAAATTTTACCTTTAAGTCCGTATTTCTATATGCTTATCATATTTTAACTTGTATAATAACTATTTGTGAAAACACCATTTTACTCTACTACCAGATTATAATCTCCTGCGGTCCAGAAACTGTATAATATTTTTGCCCTCCCCATCATCTAACATAGGTTCTCATACATCTTGTTGATTTCATCCCATTTTCATAGTCTGTAAATTGGTGATTTTCTTATGTTATCTCTCAAACTTATTATTACCATCAGCTTTATATTATCCTCATATTTGAGCATAAAATAATATTCTTTACCATAGTGGAAAGAATTTTTGGGTCTAACATTTCCTATAAGGCAATCTACAAGTAAGCAATTTAGTTCTAATATCTGTTTAAACAAACCTCACATCATAAGTCCTAGTGCCCACCTTTGGAACACAGAAACTATAATCTATAATGTAATTGTTATATATTATATAATCTGTGATATAAACTATAATCCTCCCTTGCCTATGATTATTTGAGGCATTACATAAATGATGCACATGACAGTAATTTCTCATATTACAGTGTTCTGTACATGTGAAAAATAATGATGCTGGTAGTGATGCTATTTAGATTTATATCTTTGCTGGTTTTGACTAAAAAATGGATAAAGTCAAGCAGGAGAGAACATGAGACTTCTATATCTCCTTAAGAACAACTGAAACTAGAAGCTTGGATCACATATTTTAACTTTTTACCTATTAAGGACAGATATTAGACTTTTGATTTCCTTGATATAGGGAATTTCAATGTAAAGAAACTCCTTTTGACTATAGAGATTGGCATCTTGTTTTCATTTTAAAGACTTAGAGCATTGCCTAGGGTCCTGAGAGATTGAGTTGTTCAGGATCACAAAGACAATATGGATAATAGGCAAGACTTGACCTTAGGTGTTCTGGCTTTCAGGTCAGTTCTTAAACCTCCAATTCATGCTGCCTTAAATGAAATTGAAATGATTAGGAGGCAACATTTTGAGTTATTTGTTAGAGCCTAGTGGTAAAACAACATGGTCCAGATCATCTTATATATTTCTTCTTTTTTTTTTGACTTTTTAAACTATTTTATTTGGTTATTTACAAACACTATTCATTGGAAACAATGATCATTATCTTTTCCTCCCCCCCCCCCCCCAACTTCTCCATAGCTGGCACACAATTCCACTGGGTTTCACATGTGTTCTTGGTTCGAAGCCATTTCCATGTTGTTGGTATTTGCACTAGAGTGTTCATTTAGAGTCTCTCCTCAGTCATTTCCTCTCAGCCCCTATAGTCAAGCAGTTGCTTTTCATCGGTGTTTTTACTCCCACAGTTTATCCTCTGCTTGTGGATAGTGTTTTTTAGATCCCTGCAGATTGTTCAGAGACATTGCATTGTCCCTAGTGGAGGAGTCCATTACCTTCAATTGTACCACAGTGTATCAGTCTCTGTGTACAATGTTTTCCTGGTTCTGCTCCTTTCTCTCTGCATCACATCCTGGAGGTTGTTCCAGTCTCCATGGAATTCCTCCACTTTATTATTCCTTTTAGCACAATAGTATTCCATCACCAACATATACCACAATTTGTTCAGCCATTCCCCAATTGAAGGGCATCCCCTCATTTTCCAATTTTTGGCCACCACAAAGAGTACAGCTATGAATATTTTTGTACAAGTCTTTTCCCCCATTATCTCTTTGGGGTACAAACCCAGCAGTGCTATGGCTGGATCAAAGGGCAGACAGTCTTTTAGCGCCCTTTGGATATAGTTCCAAATTGCCCTCCAGAATGGTTGGATCAATTCACAACTCCACCAGCAATGAATTAATGTCCCAACTTTGCCACATCCCCTCCAGCATTCATTATTTTCCTTTGCTGTCATGTTAGCCAATCTGCTAGGTGTGAGGTGATACCTCAGAGTTGTTTTGATTTGCATCTCTCTGATTATCAGAGATTTAGAGCACTTTTTTATGTGCTTATTAATAGTTTTGATTTCTCTGACTGAAAATTGCCTGTTCATTTCCCTTGCCAATTTATCAGTTGGAGAATGGCTTAATTTTTTGAACAATTGATTGAGCTCTTTATAAAATTGAGTAATCAGACCTTTGTCAGAGGTTTTTGTAATGAAGATTGCTTCCCAATTTGTTGCTTCCCTTCTAATTTTGGTTGCATTGGTTTTGCTTGTACAAAAGCCTTTTAATTTGATGTAGTCGAAATTATTTATTTTACATTTTGTGATTCTTTCTATGTCTTGCTTGGTTTTAAAGTCTTTCCCTTCCCAAAGGTCTGACGTGTATACTATTCTGTGTTTACCTAATTTACTTATAGTTTCCTTCTTTATGTTCATGTCAGTCACCCATTTTGAATTTATCTTGGTGTAGGGTGTGAGGTGTTGATCTAATCCTAATATCTCCCACACTGTCTTCCAGTTTTCCCAGCAGTTTTTATCAAATAGTGCATTTTTGACCCAAAATCTGGGATCTTTGGGTTTATCATATATTGTCTTGTTGAGGTCACTTGCCCCAAGTCTATTCCACTGATCCTCCTTTCTGTCTCTTAGCCAGTACTAAATTGTTTTGATGACTGCTGCTTTGTAATATAGTTTGAGATCTGGGACTGCGAGGCCCCCTTCCTTTGTATTTTTTTTTCCATTATTTCCCTGGATATCCTTGATCCTTTGTTATTCCAAATAAACTTTGTTATGTTTTTTTCTAAATCAGTAAAGAAATTTTTTGGAAGTTCTATGGGTATGGCACTAAATAGATAGATAAGTTTGGGTAGGATGGTCATTTTTACTATATTGGTTCGTCCTACCCATGAGCAGTTAATGTTTTTCCAATTGCTCAAGTCTAGTTTTAGTTGTGTGGAGAGTGTTTTGTAGTTGTGTTCATATAGTTCCTGCATTTATTTCGGGAGATAGATTCCTAGGTATTTTATTTTATCTAAGGTGATTTTGAATGGGATTTCTCTTTCTAGTTCTTGCTGCTGAGCTGTGTTGGAGATATATAGAAATGCTGATGACTTATGTGGGTTTATTTTGTATCCTTTGCTACTTTGCTAAAGTTGTTGATTATTTCAGTTAGCTTTTTGGATGAGTCTCTAGGATTCTTTAAGTAGACCATCATGTCATCTGCAAAGAGTGATAACTTGGTCTCCTCCTTGCCTATTTTGATGCCTTCAATTTCTTTTTCTTCTCTAATTGCTACTGCTAGTGTTTCTAGTACAATGTCAAGTAGTAGAGATGATAATATGGGCATCCTTGTTTCACTCCTGATCTTATTGGGAATGCATCTAGTTTATCCCCATTGCAGATAATGTTGACTGATGGTTTTGAAAGACCCTTTTATTCCTGTGATTTCTAGTGTTTTCAATAGGAATGAGTGTTGTATTTTATCAAAAGCTTTTTCTGCGTCTATTGAAATAATCATGTGATTTTTGTTCGTTTGCTTGTTGATATGGTCGATTATGTGGATAGTTTTCCTAATATTGAACCAGCCCTGCATCCCTGGTATAAATCCTACTTGATCATGGTGGATGACCCTTCTGATCACTTGCTGGAGTCTTTTTGCTAGTATCCTATTTAAGATTTTTGTATCTATATTCATTAGGGAGATTGGTCTATAATTTTCTTTCTCTGTTTTTGATCTACCTGGTTTTGGAATCAGTACTATGTTTGTGTCATAAAAGGAGTTTGGTAGAATTCCTTCTTTGCTTATTATGTCAAATAGTTTGTATAGTATCGGGATTAACTGTTCTTTGAATGTTTGATAGAATTCACTGGTGAATCCGTCGGCCCTGGGGATTTTTTTCTTAGGGAGTTCTTTGATGGCCTGTTGGATTTCAATTTCTGATATGGGATTATTAAAGAATTCTATTTCTTCTTCTGTTAGTCTAGTCAGTTTGTATTTTTGTATATATTCATCCATATAGCCTACATTGCTGTATTTATTGCCATATAATTGGGCAAAGTAATTTTTATGATTGCCTTGATTTCCTCTTCATTGGAGGTGATGTCCCCCTTTTCATCTTTCGTGCTGTTAATTTGCTTTTCTTCTTTCCTTTTTTTAAATTAGATTGACCAGTACTTTGTCTATTTTGTTTGTTTTTTCAAAGTACCAAGTTCTAGTCTTATTTATCAAATCAATAGTTCTATCACTTTCTATTTTATTAATTTCTTCCTTAATTTTTAGGATTTCTAGTTTGGTTTTCTGCTGGGGGTTTTTAATTTGATCGCTTTTGAGTTTTTTTATTTGCATTTCCAATTGATTGATTTCTGCTCTCCCTAGTTTGTTAACATATGCACTCAGGGATATGAATTTACCTCTGATTACTGCTTTGGCTGCATCCCAAAAGGTTTGAAAAGATGTCTTGCCGTTGTCATTTTCCTTGATGAAATTATTAATTGTTTCTGTGATTTCTTCCCTAACTAAAAGATTTTGGAGTATCATATTGCTTAATTTCCAATTAATTTTTGATTTGGTTTTCCATGTACCATTACTGATAATTATTTTTATTGCCTTGTGATCTGAAAAGGCTACATTTATTATTTCTGCTTTTCTGCATTTGTATGCCATGTATCTGTGACCTAGAGTATGGTCAATCTTTGTGAATGTGCCATGTGGTGCTGAGAAGAAGGTGTATCCCTTTTTATCCCTATTTATTTTTCTCCATATATCTATTAACTCTATTTTTTCTAAGATTTCATTCACTTCTTTTACCTATTTCTTATTTATTTTTTTATTTGATTTATCTAAATTTGATAATGGTTGGTTCAAATCTCCCACTGATATTGTTTTACTGTCTATTTCTTCCTTCAATTCTCCTAGTTTCTCCATTAGAAATTTGGGTGCTATATTATTTGTTGCATACATGTTGATTAGTGATATTTCCTCATTATCTAAAGTCCCTTTTAACAAAATATAATTACCTTCCCTATCTCTTTTAATCAGGTCTATTTTTGCTTTGGCTTCATCAGATATCATGATTGCCACTCCTGCCTTCTTTCTGTCAGTTGAGGCCCAGAAGATCTTACTCCATCCTTTAATTCTGACCTTGTGGGTGTCTACCCACCTCATGTGTGTTTCTTAAAGACAACATATGGTAGCGTTTTGGATTCTAACCCATTCTGTGATTCGTCTACATTTTATGGGTGAGTTCATCCCATTCACATTCAAAGTTATGATTCTGACTTGTGAATTCTCTGGCATTTTGAAATCCTTCCCTAATTCTAACCTTTCTTCTTTAGCTCTAACCTTTTAATCCAGTGATTTATTTTAAATCAGTCCCCCTTGTCCCCTCCCTTGATATGTTTCTCTTTCTAGCCCCTCTCTTTTTCCCTCCCCCTCCCCCTCTCCTTCCCTCCCCTTTTGTTTTACCTTACCCCCTAACCCCCTTGGTTTTCCCTTCTCCCTACCCTTGTTGAGTAAGATAAAGATCCCAATGGATCTGGATGTTTTTCCCTCTCAGAGTTGATTTCCCTGAGAGTAATGTTTAAGTAAAAACTGTCTTCCTCTCCTTCTTATAGGAGTTTTCTTCCCCTCCCCTTCCCATGTGAATCTTTGTGTGAGAAAGATTATTCTATTTGATTTTTCTTTTCTCCCTATTTACAGATTACATTTTCCATATATTAATATATATATATAGATAAAATTGTAGTCCTTATAGAAGAGAGTTTGAATAAATGAAAAGATAACAATTTTCTCCTTTTCCCTTTCCATCATATTTACCTTTTCCATGCTCTTTGTTTTTCGATATCGAACTTTCCACAGAGCTCTAGTCTTTTCTTTGCAAAAAGTTGGAAATCTTCTATTTTGTTGAATGCCCATACTTTCCCTTGGAAGTATATAGTCAGTTTTGCTGGATAGCTGATTCTTGGTTGAAGACCCAGCTCACTTGCCTTTCTGAAAATCATGTTCCATGCCTTACGATCATTCAGAGTGGAACTTGCAAGTTCTTGTGTGACCCTGATTGGCATTCCTTTATATCTAAATTGTCTTTTTCTGGCTTCTTGTAGGATTTTTTTCTTTTGCTTGAAAGCTTTGGAATTTGGCAATTACATTCCTGGGAGTTGTCTTTTGGGGATTTAGTGTAGAAGGAGTTCTGTGAGCTCTTTCAGTGGCTGTATTGCCCCCTTGTTCTAGAATCTCTGGGCAATTTCCTTTGATTATATCTTGTATTACAATGTCGAGTTTGCTGTTTATTTCTGGATATTCTGGTAGTCCAATTATTCTTAAATTGTTTCTTCTTCCTCTATTTTCCAAGTCTGTCACCTTGTCAGTGAGATATTTTATGTTCTCTTCTAATTTCTTGTTCTTTTGGCTTTGCTTTATTGATTCTTGCTCTTTTCCCAGCTCGTTGTCTTCCAGTTGCCTAATTCTGACCTTTAAAGCCTGGTTTTCCTTTTCAGTTTGGTCAAACCGGTTTTGTAGTTGTGTGAAATTCTTTTGCATTAATTCCCACTTTTCCTGCCAGAAGGCTTCCATCTTTTTGATCATTTTTGATTCAAATTCTTCAAGAGTTTGTGGAGAGTTTCCATTTCCTTTGGAAGGTTTTGGCACATTTGCTTGTCTTTCCTCTTCTATTTCCTCTGTATTTTGCATTTTTGCTCCATAAAATGTGTCTAAAGTTGCCCCCTTCCTGTTTTTCCTGTTGTTTTGAGGCTTTTTTGCTTCTGTGCTGTTTGCCATCTCTATCTGAGTGAGGGGGGCAGGCTCTTCTGTTATCTGTCTGGTGTTCAGTGGCTTTAGCCCCAGGCAAATTGTCTGTCTTCTCCAGGAAGCCTGGAATTGCTGGTGTTTTGGTTTTTTGGTGTTACTACCCTCCTCAGTTCCCTCCAGATGCTCCTCTTTTGCCTTACTTCTATGCTCTCTATATTTCTTCTTAAAACCTTTCATTAGATACTAGGTTTTAGCAATTCTGAGAGTATATATACATATAGATTAGTTCTTTTGGAATTTAGATTTGATTCTTCTCCCTATGTGTAAATTGATGAAGTGCCAAAGCTCTTACACTACTGAAAATGAAGTCTTTTCATCATCATTGTATTGTAAGCTTCTTGAGGGCAGGGGCTGGTCCTTTGCCTTTTTGTCTTCCCAACTCACAATGCCTGGCATATAACAGATCTTTAATAAATGTTGATTGATTGATCAGAAACTATGTTCATATTGCTGTTTCTCTCAGGAGTTACTAGTTAAGATGGAAATGTTTGTTTAAGTCAGTGCCATAACTAGGAATTTTTATACCTGGAAAAAATACTACAAACGGCATTTGGGAAAGATTTCCATGAGATTGAGGAAGAGAGAGGAGCAGGATACAAATCCTGGTACACTGGCACCATGGTTCTTACTGGTAAGAAAATTGCCCAGAATTAATGCTGTATAGAAGGGGAACAAGTATAAGATAGCAGAAGGGTTCACCCTACTCAATCTACTAACTTCCAATTTTAATTATTAGTTCTTACTACTGCCTAGTTTGTTTGTGTATGTATGTGAATGAAGAAATGAGGGTAACGCAAGCTCTCTAAATTAGATGTCCTAAAATCAAAGCCCTGGTGAATAAAACTGAACTGAAATGAGTATTTGAGTACATCAAGACTTCTAATCTTATGAGAAGTATTATTCCTTTAGTGCTTAGATTAAATCAAATGATACTGAATTATTCCTTCTGGTATGTACATGGGTATTAAAAATTCTTCATGCTTGTAAATTATTTGATTTGATATTTTCCATCTATTCTCAAATTGCCCCTCTGAACTAGTTTTAATAAAAGTGCTTAGTGGTGCTAATAGATTTTTCTTTATCAGTGCTTACTAATATCACTCCTAAAAATGTGTTGATGAGTCTCATAAGAAGTAAATATTGCTAATTTTTACTTACTATTTAGTTGATTTTTAGAAATATAAATGACACCATTTACTGGAACATGAATTTTTACAGAGTTTTAACATTAATTTCCCTTCTAATTCTTGCCAATTTGCTGTTAGAATGTAATTGCATTGCCTATGTTATGGTGAACAGGAAAGATTAGGAATGTAGCATTTTATTGTCTTTGACAGCTTGATGAATTGTGACTTGAACTGAGCAAGTTCCTTTGTTTTAATTGTCTCTTTCTCATTAAAGCTGAGAGCTGTACTTAGGCATAGGGGACTACTTTTCTTCACTGCTTTTAAGTTCGAACTGTTCACACTGATAAATGATTCTCTCCTAACTGGCAAACTGGTTCCTATTTGCTTGTTTTCCCTTACTCTTTATTTTAAGCCTAAAATTGGCAAAGATTAATCAAAATCAGAAAATGAGAAATGGAAGGGGGATACCATTTTAGAAAATAGGTTCTTTACTCTTTCCAAAGAAATAAATGGATGGAGGGGAAAAATTTAAAAATATATTAACTATGTTTCTTTTTCTGATTCTCTGTGTGTGTGTGTGCATGTGTGTGTGTGTGTGTATTTAGTGTAACTCAATGGCTAGTCAACTGAGCTGATTAGCTCAAAGTATTGATGAGAAATTGATAGATATATAGGATTCCGTTATTAAATTAAAACTTCTTTTTCCTTAATCCTCAGATCAAGGAGTCATATACTCCTTTAAGATTTCCCTGGTTCTTTCCCAAAAAAGTACCTAATTAAAGAGCACCTAATTCAGTCCCCTCCATTCTCAGTCTGTACCCTTTGATATTACTGATATTATTCCCCAGATAATCTCATGCATATTTTTGATAGTAGTCTGTTTTTTTTAACCAGTACTTCTCCAACTCTTTTGAAGGTTTATTATCCATTTCCAAAACCATATATGTGAGTATTGTGAGTATCTTTGAAAAATGTTTTGGGTCATGACTCAAGACACTCTCTTTTGGTCATTTCATCTGCTTTCATAAACTCAATAATGATCCTTATACAGATGACTCCTAAATCTATATATCCAGTTATAATTTCTTTTCTGAACTCCAGTCCTATATCTCCAATTGCTTGCTGGATCTCTCCTTGGGTGTACTTCTATCACTCAGTATATCTAAAACTGAGCAGATCAATTTTTCCAATAACCTTAACGCATATGTCACTTTCTCTACCTGTGTTGAGGGTATCACCATTGATTTCCAGTCACCTAGATTTGTAATTTGGTAGTATTCTTTAACACTTTCCTTTCTCTGACTCTCAGCATACAATTAGTTGCCAAATACTGCCCATTTTAAGTTTCTATTTTTTCTTTGGTCTCATTTTTTCTACTTGTGTATACTACTGCTATAGACTTTCCTGGGGACCATAGGTGTCCTCAAGGATATGTCTTGGGCAATCATTTTTCCCCCTCTATACTACTTCACTTGGTAATTTTATCAGCTTCCTTAGATTTAATGATTATCTGTATGCTCATGATTGTCAAATCTACCTATCCTGCTCCAACTTCTCTGCTGACATACATGTCTTAGATACAACCTGGTGGGATAAAGGTGTAGCCTGGAGCTGTATCTCTATGTCCATCTCAAACCTAAAGGATGAATCCTCTCAGGGTCTTATCAGATGTTTGGGGTTAGTAGTCACAAGGCTATAAGGGAGTAAAGGAATTTTTCTGCTTATAGTTTGCCTGAAATCCTTCTATAATTTGGGGGTACAATGTCCCATGCCACTAGAGACACCTACGCTGCCACTGACTGCCCTTGGACACATGGCAGAGCTAGACTCTATATTCATGATCAATGTCTCCTAAATAATTTACTTCACACCTCTTAAATTATTAACAACGAAGCCACCCTAAATACGCTTGGCTAGGCATTTCTCATTTTAATAATGTTGTTAGAATATAATGGTGTGAGATCACTGGGTCCAAATCTAAACACTTTGTAGCCCTTCTTAAATATTAACTGATTATCTTTAAGAAAGATCCAACTTATAGCTGTATCACTAGTGCAACACTGTGTGGAAAATTAGTGTTGAGTGTGATAATTTTGTAAAGTCATTTTTCCTCTTTGTGCCCTCTCGGAGTCAGGATAAAACAATATGGTTTTCAAGCTGAGGCAGTGGTTTTTCCTCGAAGCTATGAAACTGGGTTGGGATCTCCCTTCTTTTGTTCAGATCTTTGTTAAGGATGAAAGAATTAAGAGTGATTCTTGATTCACTGGAGAAGATTAATGGAATGAGTAGACTCTAGCCAGTCATTTTTGGACTGCAGTGACTCAGCCATATGGAATTTGTCAATCTGCTGGCTATAGGGGAGTATCTCAAAGTTTTGATAATCTGTTTTTTTTTGTCATTTGACTTTCTAAAAATTTTCAATGGTTTTTGATTTCTATTTAAAAAAATTGATAGCACAGGTTTTCACTGTCAAACTTTATTTATTTTAGACCCTTACCTTCACTCTTGGAATCAATACTGTGTATAATACTGCTCCAAGGCAGAAGATTAGTAAGGGCTAGGCAGTGGAGGTTAAGTGACTTGCCCAGGGTCACACAGCTAGGAAGTGTCTGAGGTCAGATTTGAACCTAGGACCTCCCATCTCTAGGCCTGGCTCTCACTCCACTGAGCTACCCAGCTGCTCCCACTGTCAAACTTTTATTGAACTAATGGAGTAATAGATAGAGAAGTTGCCATAGAGTCTGTAAATTTGGGTTATGTCCCACACCCAGAAACTAATTAAGCTTCAAATTGAACATAAGTGTTTTTAGTTTTGGTTTTGGTTTTTGTGTTTCTTTTGGTGGCTAGCTGGGAAGTGTTCCCAAGACTTCCTAAATATTATCTAAATATTGCAAAGTGAACAATGACTTTTGTAAGGGGAACATTTCATCCTGCTGAAGTTTCTACTACTAATGAATAAGAGTACAACTTATGGCATTGACAGTGATGAAGAATATGTAATGTATAATATGTCTCAAAATGAGGACACATTAGTGAAAAGGAATTCTTTGAACACAAATCCCATGGCAGTGCTTAAGAGCCCTTATAGTCTTTAATGGAAAATGATTGAATAAAATAACTGCCACAGAGAAACCACTTATTTCCAAATTTTTGGGAAAAAAGCCTATTTGCTATTTTCTCCTCTATTTGGCTCATCTTTGGGTGGGAGAAATCATTCCAATTTCATCAGGCATAAGCTTAATCCTATGGAGAATTAGGGTGACTAAAATACCTTCTGGCAAATCCCGTTTTACCCTGATATGAGGTTATTAACCTTTGGAGAAAGCCATTTATCCAGTTGTTATCTGGTGATGTGCCCTAAAAATGTCAATTTACCTCTCTGAGTGAACACTTTACTCTGAGGTGTTTACCAATGACCCCTGTGAGGCTACAAGAGAAATGGGGATTCCAACCAGCAAATTGCAGTAATGAGTATTGCAAGTCTCTAATTATTCAATTACATATGATTCAACAAACACTTATTAAGCATTAAGCAAAGGCAAAATACTTTGCTAGGTGTCAGGGGAAACACAGATATAAATAAGATTTGCTTACTATTTTCAAGAAACTTACAATATTATTACTACCAAAAATATTGCAGTTATTATTTTATTCACTAAATGGAAGATATTCATTAAATTTTCTCTTAGAATGTAAAAAAAAATTATTCTACCATTTTAAAAAGGTATCCTATTTGAATTAATTTAATTTAACATTTAATAAATACCTACTGTGTACAAGCCACTGCTAGGCACTGGAGATACCAGGATAAAAATAAAGTAGTCCCTTTCTTGAGGGGCTTACATTCTCTTTGGTGGTAGAAATAAACCATGTTATGTTCCTATACAAATGAACAGGATAATTTGAAAACACAAATAATTGTAGGCTTAAGGAATAAAGAAGGCTTCATGAAGAAGGTGACTTCTGAACCAACCTTTTGAGGAAGATTATATTTCTGAGAGGTGGAATTAAGAAAGGGATGCAACTTAGGCTTGTGAAACAGTTTTTAAACAAGAAGAAAAATAGGAGGTGGAATATCAAATTTTGATAAGAGCTAGCAAGTGTTTGGAAGGAGTAATTTGATAAGGTCAGAAAGGAAGATTTGAGTAATGGTGGGTGGCCTTAAATAGCATTTTGAGGTGTTAATATTTTATTCTAAAGGCAATAGAAAACTCCTGATGATTTTTTAGTTGTTACAGAACAAAGTAAAATCCGGAGAACAATTTTTATAATGGCCATGATAATGGAAAGGAAAACAACTCAGAAATATTTGTGAACTCTGATCACTGCAATATTCAGTTTTGACTTCAGAAGTCTTATGACATTTGTCTTCCATCTCTCAGAAAATACATGGTGGACAATAGGTGTAGAATGTCTCAGGCATTTTCAGATGAGGCTAAAGTGTCAGTTTGCTTGATTTGAAGGTTGTTGTTATTATTATTATTATTATTATACTGGAGGAGTTCTTCTGGGGAAGGAAGTGATAGTGATATAAAATGGATATTTACATCTATTACATATACACATGCAAATACATGCATATGCAAACATATTTGCTCTGGTACCTGACTCCACTTCAGCAGGGTTCCAGGAACCCCAGCCAGAAGGCCCAGTGGTGAATTAAGCATAGGTTTCATCCATGTGGCCTCCTCTGAGAGGGAAGCCTCTCTGGCTGCTAATATCTTCAGAAGCCAGGAAAGGAAGGACAACTTTTTTTACTCACCAGGAGAAGATCCAAGAGCAGTCTTACCAGAAGCAGTCCCAAAGTCAGAATCCCAGTCTAATCTGAAGTTCCAATCCAGAGCTCCTCCATGGCAAAGCCCAAAGGAGAAAGTGTCTTTGGATAGGAAATTCAGGGCTTTTATAATACTTTCCCCACATCACTTTATGTCCCTTCCTCCACTTTATGGGGACCAATTGGAGTCTTTAATTTGTTTAGCACTGCCCAGGGGGCAGTCAGTCGCTTCCAAAGGTGTAAATCATTTTAGTAGGTGGTTTGTGAACCTCCCCAACTTAATATTAAGTAGGGGTGTCTTTTATTTGGTTGATTAAATTTAAAAGTAATCAAGGGGAGAGTCAATCCTATTGTCACAATCCTCACTGTGATCCTTTGTGAGACTAGTATCCCCAATGGATCATTTAACATAATCAACTGTAAAGATCTAACTCTAGGTGTATCTAATATTGTATTTTACAAGAGGAAACTACAATAGGTAGAGATAAGAAGGAAATAGGAGAGGGAGCAAAACCAATGTTTTCTAGGTTCATTGACAAAAAACAAATTAGGGAGCAGTTCCTTTTGACATAAGGGTTTACATTCAAAATAACTATGTTCAACCCCTTTTAGTTTAATCATTACACCCCAAAGTTTCATTCTGGAAATTCTGATCCAATGGAGGTTTCTTTATGGAACTTTCTCCAAACAGTTCATTTTCTTGATTCGTTAGCAAGCTTCTTTTCCTGAAAATTTTCTCAAAAAATTTAAGTCTTGAATTTTATGAAAATTATACAATCCTTCCTGAGGAGGATGCTGACCAACACCTGGATCAATGCAAGATATATGTTTGAATTGTGGGGTGTATAAATCATGTCAAAAGAAAATCAAAATCATAAAAAAGGAAAAACAAATAGAAGAAAAGAAAAAATCCACATCAGAATAAAAATATCAAAATCTATGTAAATACAAAATTTTAAGTAAACAAGAATAAATCTATAACAGGTTCTTAAATAAGGGTTCAATTAAAGTCATTTCTGTCCCACAAGTCTGTATATCTATCTATCTATCTATCTATCTATCTATCTATCTATCTATCTATCTCCCCTGTATTTCTTCAATCCATACAATCCCTTTAACTATTACAAAATGCAATAATATTGCACTTACCCATAGGCAGACAGGACTCTAGGAAGTTGCCATACTATAAGAGAGAAAAAAAGAACTAGATTTTCTTGTAAAAAGGGAAGTATATTTCCCTGGTCTGGTTTTACCTTCACTCTCAGGGATAGGGGAGCGAGGATGGTAGCCAAACTTAGGTACTTATTGGAATATGACACAAGGAAGACCCTGAAGTATGTCTGATGTATGTCAAACAGCTGCAAGGTTGAACCTCAAACAAGTCCTCTGTCTTGGTGCAAATTCTCATAAATCACATTGGGATTGGTTGGTCTCTTTGACCTTGTGCTCATAGGCACTATTCAGATTGTTCTTTGTATTTTCTTGGCACTGTGCAGTAGTTCTATTATGATCCCTTCTCCTGGAATCAGACACAAACATTAACTACAGTCCCATAATATTTAGCAATCAATGACAAGTTTCCATAGTCTAAAGCTTTTGGGTATGCATTAATACTAGAACAAATGTACATTTTAAACTTATCCTACTGTAAAATCAAAAAAAGATTTATATTGATCATATGTATTATTTTTATTGCATTATGATCTGAAAAGTTTCCGTTTATTATTTCTGCTTTTTTGTATTTGTTTGCAATGTTTTTATGCCCTAGTACATGGTAAATCTTTGTGAATGTACCATTTGCTGCTGAAAATGAGGTGCATTGGGTTTTGTCCCTATTTATTTTTCTCCACATATCTATTAACTCTAATTTTTCTAAGATTTCATTCACATCTCTTACCTCTTTCTTATTTATTTTTTGGTTTGATTTATCTAGGTCTGATAGAGGAAGATTCAGGTCTCCCACTAATATAATTTTACTATCTATTTCCTTCTTAAGCTCAAATAGTTTCTCCTTTAAAAATCTGAATGCTGTAACATTTGGTGCATATATGTTGAGTATTGCTATTTCTTCACTATCTATGCTGCCTTTTATCAGGATGTAATTACCTTCCCAATCTCTTTTGATCAGATCTGTTTTTATTTTGGGTCAGATATCATGATTGTGACTCCTGCCTTCTTTTTTCTCAGTTGATGCCCAATAAATTTTGATCCAGACTCTTACCTTTACCCTCTGTGTCTCTACCTGTCTCATGTGTGTTTCTTGTAGACAACATAGGGTAGGATTTTTTGTTTCTAATCTACTCTGCTATTTGCTTCTGTTTTATAGGTGAGTTCATCCCATTCACATTCAGAGTTATGATTAACACCTGTGTATTCCACTTCATTTTGATTTCTTCTTCTAGTCCTGCCCTTTCTTCTTTCTCTTTTTCCTACTAACCAATCCCTTTCAATCAGTCCCCCTATTCCCCACCCTTATTTTATTTCCCTTACCACCCCCTCCCTTCTTATTCCCCTCTTATTTTTCTTTAAGATCTATTCAATTCCCTTCCCTCTCCTTTTCCCTCTTTTGATATGCACCACCCCTCTTCCTCCCTTGGTTTTTCCCTCTCAAGTTCCCTGTAGGGTAAGTTAGAATTCTATATCTCAATAAGTCTAGCTGCTCTTCTCTCTCAGAATTGATTCCACTGAGAGTAACGTTTAAATGTTACCTATTAGCACTCTCTTTTCTTCTTCTTATAATAGTATTCTTCCCCTCCCCCTCCCACATGCCCCCTTGAGTGCTATAGATTATTCTATTTTTCTTTTTCCTTCAAGTTTCTCTGTTTCATCTTCTATTCCCCCACTTTTTTTACATATCATCTTAAACCACTTAGTACCCCAATCTCTGCTTATGAATAATTCTTCTATCTACTATGATAGTGAAAATAAGTTTTGAAAATTACAAACATCATTTTTCCATGTAGTAATATAAATAATATGATCTTACTGAATCCTTTAAAAGTGTTTTCCTCTTTCTTGTTTACCTTTTCACGTTTTTTTGAATTTTGTATTTGGACATCAACTTTTCCATTTAGTTCTGGTCTTTTCTTTAGGAATACTTGGAAATATTCTATTTTGTTAAATGCCTATACCTTCCCCTGGAAGTATATAGTCAGTTTTGATGGGTAGGTGATCCTTGGTGGTAGACCCAATTCCCTTTCCTTTCTGAATACCATATTCCAAGCCTTGAGGTCTTTTAGTGTGGTTGCTGCCCGATCCTGAGGGGACTCCTTGATATTTGAATTTTCTCTTTCTGGCTTCTTGCAATATTTTCTCCTTGGTTTGGAAGCTCTTGAATTTAGCAATTACATTTCTTGGTGTTGTCTTTTGAGGATTTAATGTAGCTGGTGATTTTTAGACTCTTTCAATGTCTATTTTGCCCTCTTCTTCAAAATATGAGGGCAGTTTTCTTGGATAATTTTTTGCTATATGATGTTAAGGCTTCTATTTTTTCCAGGTTTTCAGGTAGATCAATGATTTTCAAATTGTCTTTCCTAGATCTGTTTTCCAGGTTAGTTGTCTTTTCAATGAGATATTTCATGTTTCCTTCTATTTTATCTTTGTTTTTTACTTTGCTTTATTAATTCTTGTTGTCTTGTGAGATAATTAGTTTCTACTTGTCCAATCCTAGTCTTTAAGGGCTGTTTTTCAGCTCTGAATTTTTGACTTTCCTTTTCGGTTTGGTCTATCCTTCTTTTCATGGCTTCCTGCAGGTCAATTTTGGTCTCCAATTTGGTTATTATTTCATGTGATTTCTGTGCTTCTTTTTCCAAGTGAGAGATTCTATCTTTTAAACTGTTATTTTCTTTTAGAATTACTGTCATTTCTTTATCCCAATTTTATTCCTATTTTTCTTTAATCTTTCTTACTTGGTTCTTGAACTCCATTTTGAGTTTCTTGAGAACTTGTGATCAATTTCCATTTTGGGGGGAGGGGAGTTTGGATCTGTTTTCTTGTTTGTCACTCTCTGCTGTTGCCTTTGTACTATGCTCCTTTTCTCCCTAGAAGTTATCCAGGGTCAAAGACCTTTTCTGTTGGAGTTTATTTTTTTGGTATTTGTGGATTGTGGCTCCTTTATGTTTGAATCCATTGTTGTGCTCGTTTTTTTTTAACCTCTGTATTATCTTGGCTTCTTAGCCAGAATTTTGAGTGAGGTAGGCAGACAGTTCTTGCTGTAGTGGGCTTTAAAGAGTCATGCCCTGAAGCTATTTTTTCAGTGTCCATTGTGTCTGCTGAAGCCAGCCCAGTCTTCCCTGTTTCCATGCCTGCCCTGTGAGCCTATGCTCTGTGCTTCGAGCTCTGAGCTCTGAGCTCCTTAGCCTCAGGTCCCAAGACTGTCAAGGCTCTGTACTGCCTTGGGTAAGTCTGTGGTGCACTCAACCAGCCCCTGAGAATTTAGAGATTTCCCCAGCCCTTACTCTGACCCTGGTGTGGTAGGTGTCATGGAGGAGGAGTGATCACCTTATGCTTTGGTAGGTCTAGTTTTTCCCCCTTATAGAGTGAAAGTGCCCCGAAACTGCCTACCTTCAAGGCTGTGCCCTGTTGCTGAGCCCCTTCACTTGTATGTTGTTGATTTTTGTCCTTTTGTGATGCTTTGTTTTGGTCAGTTGTGAGGAGAGTATGGCCCTTCTTTCTACTCTGCCACCATCTTAAACTGTAAGTCCCAATTAACCACATTTGTGATTATACCATTGAAGTAAATATTCCTTTTATATCAGATTGTTAGTGGATAAATAGACCCAGGGTACAATGGGACCACTCTTTGAAATACCACTGAAGAAGCCAGGAATCAGTGTCAGAGACAGCCTCAAGCCCCTTAAAGGAGCTGGAAAATACTTGAGGAAAGGAGACATGTAATCTACCTGGCATTTAGGCTTTATTATTCATATACAAACATTGCCAACAAAAAGACTGCCCTTCAATTCCATTTACAATTAAATTCTACAGTTTCCTTTTGTTGGTAAAGATCTTTATTTCTATATTTTCTATTCTGTATTTGTAATATGCATATAAATTTCTTTGTATTATCAATTTGGGTATCATAAAATACAGTTCCAAAATTAAATATGACTCAGTTTAAAAAGATACAGAGAAAAGTTATAGTTGACAAATAATTTATATGATCTAATATTGTTCAGAATAAAAAATGCTTCCTTTATAATAGTATTTAATGCCTGGCAATTTTTGTTTAATTGATATTCAATTATGGGACTCTAACTTAAAGGTTTACAGAAAGTGTTTGAAAAGCTTCAAATAACCTTTCAAGCTTTGACTCTTTGCTCAATGTAAAGAGAGTTCCTAAATGAAGGGTCCCTAATTTATCTGTTTCACTCATACAAAGACTGTGATGTTCTAGTTTTAGATCTATTTGTATTCATTACTCTCAACTAGTTTTTTTTTCCTTTGACTATACTAGAAGGAGCTCAAGATTGTGTAATTCAGATATAGTGTCAATTAGGGCTTTAAAAAAATCATTACTACTAAATTCTAGAATTACATCATATGGAGGACACTAAGACCAGTATTCAATCTTATCCAGATGTATAAAATGTCATCTTATTCTATATCTTCCTATACTCCTACCACTCAAGGTTGAACACTCTACAGTAATTTTCAACTTCAAGGTTTTTTAAATAAAAATGGGATAATAAAGAAAAGCAATTATTTTGAAATAAAGATTGATGTTTTTCCCATCCAAGTTCAGGAACCCCAGATTAAGAACTCCTACTTTAAAATAAAGTCCAGCTTTCTGGAAATCTACATATAGACAGAAAAATCATAAACTAAGGATGGATTTATACCTAAATTCATCCACAAACAAATGGACCTGACTGGCATTCTGTTAGCTCCCACATAGTTTGATCACCTTCTAATTACTGTGACTCACATCACTAATAAACAAATCACAATATTGACTCTCCATCTACATTCTGTTTTCACTTTCTGTATTCTACAGCCCCAAGGGCCATTCTTCTACCTTACCAGAATCAGAAGAGTGGCCAGTCTACTCTTTTACAAATTTAAAGATAACTAACCACTGTGGAATGTGTTGAGTGAGCCCATATCAGCCATTCCATATCAAGCATACTTGGAGTTGTTAAAATGGATTCTATAATACTTGTGTAATTTTCATAAATAAATGAGGAGATAGGGGCTAGAAACAATAAAGATTTATTGTTTTAAGAACTTTACATAGCTCTGAGAAAGCACAAAGAGTAAAAAATAGAAGATTGTATTCTGTTACATTTAGCAAAAATCAGGAAAACTAATCTTTTTAGAACATTTAAAAGTCAAGGCCAAGGTGAAAATTTTTTTGAAATATTCAAAGGAAAAATTAAATTAAGAACAGAAGTACAAAAGCAAATGTATTCAGATTGAGAGATTATTTTATAAAATATTTTTTTCATAATCCTTTAGTTTTTAAAATTTATTTTAGTTTCAAAGATTCATTTTTTTTTTTGCCACATAGAAATATCTTGGAGGAATTTATTAAACGCACCTGTAGAAAATTTATGAGTTATCAAGGGTTTGTTATTAATTGTATGAAATATTGCTCTAAAACATCCCATTTGGTTGTTCCCTTGTTGAATGTTGTTTCCTGTCTTATTCTACCCTATCCAGCCAAAGATTGCTTACAATCCTTTTATTACCCCAGAATAGATTTTGGTGCCTCATACTTTTCTAGCTTTTGGAAAGATTTAGACATATAATATAGCTTTGCTAGACTTTGTTCTTAAAACAAAGCACATGCAAAGTATTTTATCTGAAAAGAAATGGGACAGCTTTGATCATCATAACACTGTGAGGAATAAAAAATTAACTTTTGTTTTCAGCGCCCTATAGGGACAGAGGTGTTATTACTTTCCTAGAAGTTCTGTATCACATTTTATCAGGCTTCTTTCCAGTGAAAAGTTTTGTCCTTTAACTTGATTTGAATTAATTCACAGGCATTCTTTCTGATTAGTAGGAAGGCCATCTTTCACTTCTGTAAGGGAAAGAGAGGTGTAAACATTTATCTAAGCTTAGGAAAAATGAATGATAGGCTCTTAAATCCCTAAAGAGAGAACAATATTTGATTTCATAAATCTCTCATATAACAGCTGGGATATTGTGACCACAAATACAGGTTGTTGTTGTTTTGACTTGGAAAGTATGTCAATAGCAAGATAAGATATTTTTGATTAATTATTTTCTAAATTATTTTAATTTAGAGAAAAGCTTTTGATTAGATTTATTGGAATCATATTTTGTTCCATCATATTCACTTTTCTGTGAAATGGGGAACAAGCAAATATTTAATCAAATCAAGCATCTACAAAGTGCTGGGCATTTTGCTATGCACTTTTTAAGTGTTATGTCATTTGATCTTTACAACAACCTTGGGAGGTAGGTGCTATTATTAGGATCACATTCCTAGTAAGTTTCTCAGTTCAAATTTGAATAAGGCCTTTCTGAATCTATACACAGGATACTATCCATTGGGTCACCTATATATCTTTTGATATTTTTTTCTTTTCTTCTCTGCACTGTGGATGGCACAGGAAAGAATGCTTGATTAGGAGTGAGATCTGAGTTCTAGTCTTATTTCAACTCGATTAGTACCTGTGTGCTTTTGGACAAGTCACTTCTCTGTGAGCCCCAGACTCTACTGATAAGGGAGTTGCTTTGCATGATTGCTAAAGTCTTTGATAGATCTAAAATTCTCTGATTCTATGCAAATATGTATGTTTGTTTGCAAGAAATATGCCCTTAAAAGTCATCTCAGCCAACAGTATTCTGCAATAATAGTATTGCATTGTAAACAAGTATCTTTAAAGTTGGAGAATGCTAATTCTGACATCTTTGAGAGTGTTCATTGTTTATATAGAATTCACTTCCTCACATAGCATTTCATGGGACTGGTTGATGATAGGTTCAAGCAGAACATACCTGTATATATCAACATTTTTTTTTCAGATTTTCCAGGGTCTAAAGTGTAAGAACATGGACTTCCTCCCTATATGATATTTCAATTTGTTTCCATTGATAATTTATATAAGTATGTGTTACTTATATGTAGGTAGATGGTACTTTGAATAGAGTTCTGGGCCTGAAGTCAGGAAGATGGATCTTCTTGTATTCAAATCTGAACTAAGATACTGAGATATAACCCTGGGCAAATCACTTAACCATTTTTGTCTCAGTTTTCTCATCTGTAAAATGTGCTGGAGAGAAAATGGCAAACAAGTCTAGCATATTTGCAAAGAAAATCTCAAATGGGGAGAGCTAAACACAATTGAAAAACAACTGAACATCAAATGTATAACTTTTGCCCCAAAGATGTTCTCTCCTCTTTGAGGGGCATCAATGCCTCAAGCCTACATGAGGGCTGGGATAGAGTTGGCGAAAATGAGAGAGTAGACTTATGCTTCTGGCAGATAAGATGGCAGAGCAAGAAACACTCCAAGTTTACTTCAACCCCCTCCAAATGATAACAACAACAATAAATCCTCAAAACAAATTTTAGAGTGACAGAATAAAAAAACAAAACAAAACAGGTTGAAGCTGTGTTTCTGGCAAAGAAAATGTAGAAAGACAGCAGGAAAGATTCACCTCACTGGAGTAAGAGGGGAGAGCAATAGAAATAATAGTGTGAACACATGCAGTGGAGCAACCCAGCACATGCTGAGGACTTTGAGTTGCAGGCTGGTGCTTGCACAATTGGAGGAACCCTCAGTGGAAGGAGCAACCAGGAGCTTGAAACCATGGAAGCAGGGTGGGAGCAAGCAGGTGAGGAGTAGAATCCAGATCAATCCAGTGCATGTGGCACTCAGGGATCTAAAGGATAGTGCTCACTTTAGCCCAAGACTTGAGCTGAGTTCCAACTTTTTGACAGGGTCATAAAAATAGTTCCCCCAAATGAGCAAAAGACAAAGAAGTATCCTGATCCTGGGAAATTATTTCAGCAACAGAGAAGACCAGAATTAAAAGCTCAGAAGATGACAGCAATGCCAAAACAGAAATGTGTGAAACCTTAAAGGCAAATGTGAAAGGATGGTAGGCCCAAAATGAACTCATGAAAAATGTCTAAAAGAGAATCATGAAACAAATAACAGGTAGAAGAAAAATTTCTAGAGGAAACAAGAGACCTAAAAGTAAGTATAATGCCTCAAGCAAGAAAATTACATATTAAAAATTAGAATTGGACAAATGGAAGCTAATGACATCATAAGGTAACTGGAACAATGAAACAAATTCAAAAGAATGAAAATAATAGAAAAAATCTGAAATATCTCATTGGCAAAATAATTAACCTGAAAAATAGACCTGGGAGAGATAATCTAAAAATCACTGGATTATTTGAGAGCCATGAACAAACAAACAAGCAAAAAAAGCCTAGACACTGTGTTGAAAGAAATTTTTGAATAAGTGGGGGAAATAGAAATGAAGAGAATCTATCATATTCTGAAAGAGTTTCCAAATTTTAAAATTGTATTACTATTACACCCAAATTCCAGAACTGCCAAGCCAAGTAGAAAATATTGCACAGTCAGAAAAATTCAAATATTGTGGAACCACAGACAGAATACACAGGACTTAGGAGACTCTTAGGAGGCATGGAATATCATATTCTATAAGACAAAGGATATAGAACTACAACCAATAATCATCTACCCAGGGAAAATGAGCATAATACTTTAGAGAAAGTGCATACTAAATGAAATAGAAGACTTCCAAGCATTCCTGACAAAAAGATAAGAGCTGACAAGAAAATTCAATGATCAAATTTGATTCTCAAGTGAAGCATAAAAAGATAAACAGAAAAGAAAAAAAAACCTAAGGAATTCAATTGAAATCAACTAATCACATTCCTACATGGGAAACTGATAACTAAAAATTAATATTTTAAAGCTATTTATGATATAAAAAGTACTGAAGGTACACGAGATACTTAAGGTCATCAAGAGAACCCATAGGGTTAAACCTATTGTATTATTACACAAGAAGGTCATAATGAAGATACTTAATACATGCATGGTACTTGAAATACCTAGGATGCGTAGCATACTTAGGATACTTAAAGGATTGAAGATACCTAAGAACTTTATTATTAGGACAGTTACTACTATACATAGAGAATAAGAAGTATGTTGGATATAATGGGATATCTAAAAAATATCAAGGGATAAGAAAGAATACACTGGAAAAAGAGAAAAGGGGAGAAAGTTTTGGGTAAATTATCTCATATGAGGAGGTGTATAAGAATCAATTCTGTAGAGGGGAAAGAGGGGGTGGGCAATGCTTGAACCTTACTGTCATTGGAATTGGCACAAAGTGGGAGCTATCTTACCCTACAAGGAAATAAGAAGTATAGCAGTAATAAGAAAAAAAGGAGGCAGACAAAAGGGCAGTAGTCAGAAGCAAAAACATGTGTGAGTCGAGAAAGAGTTAAATGAGAAGAAGAGAAGGCCAAACAGGTGAAATATGATGGAGGGGAGCACAGTAATCATAACTGTAAATGTGAAAGGGATCACCTCACTCAAAAAATGAAACAGTATGGCATAGTAGATTAAAAGCCAAAGTCTCACAATATGATATCCACAAGGAACATTTAATAGAGGCAGACACACAAAGTGTCAAGGTAAAGGGCTGAAGCAGAACCTATTATGCTTCAATCAATGTTAAAAAAGCAAGGGTAGCAATTATGATTTCAAACAAAGCAAAAATGAAATTTATTATAATTAAGAGACATAAGGAAGGAAATTACATATTGATGAAAGGTACTATAGAGAATGACATTCCAACATTCCACAACATTACAAACATGGAAATATGTATTTCATATTATACATGCAAAATTTCTATCATATTATCTGCCATCCTAGGGAGGGGTGAGCGTTGGGAGGAGGGAGGAGTGGAAAGAAGGGAGAGAACGACTACCATAAAATATCAGAAAATGATTATTAAAAATTGTATCAAAATGTAACCTGGAAAAATAAATATGTAATATACATATAATAAATAAAAAGAAAAACAACAAAAAGAAAGTAAGAGAGGAGAGAGATCTGTCTTTTGCTTCCAGATTTGAGCAGGAATATATGCAATGCCTTCTCTTCAACTCACTAAAGAAAGAGAAAGACTCTGGGAAGCAGCTCACTTGAGAGGAGCTAGCTGTCCCTATCATGTCTATCCATAGGTTGCTGTAATGGCGATGTTATGGGGTGCAGATGTGTACCCCTGGGGTTAATGCCTTTTGCAAAAATGCAAGACTCCAAACTCAACTTAAAATTAAAGAGAGATTTATTAGTAATGTTGCATTTTTGGCAAGCAAGGCAGCAAGAGTGGAGCAACCTGGGAGGCTGCTTCCCGAATGCCTCAGTTCTGGGGTTTTTATATTCAATGAAGACTTGACTCTGGGGCAAGGGGTTGGGGAGGAGTGTTCCCTGAAGCCATGGGGGTGGTTCTCATGATGTGGATCAATGGGACAATCAAAGGAGGATAATCCTCTCAGGGTCAGATGTTTTGGTTGGGAGTCAGAGGGTGTAAGGGAGCAAAGGAATTTCCCTGATAATAGCTTGTCTGAGTTTCTGGGGGTACAATGCCCATGACAACACTTTTGTGGAATTTCCCCTTGGGTGAGACCTGGGACTCTTTCTTGGTTGAGCTCATTCTTAGAGGGGGACTCCTTTAATCTATATTGTCTAGCATGGTTTCTATGATTTCTTTTGTGCTATTGACTTGGGTAAATGGGTTTCCATGCTATTTATGTTAATTCTGGAACTAGCATTTGATGGAAAGGGAGTCAAGCCTTAGATATAATCCCCATTAAGAAAGCAATTAGGACTTTAGCTTAAACCTTAAAGCTACTTACTGTAGACTAACAATATTTAAAGGAGAAAGATGTAATTTTAGCCAGGTATTTACTCTTTCTCTTTCTCACTGTCTCTGACTTTCTATTTCTCTTTTTCGGTCCCTATATTGCTCTCTCTCTCTCATAGAATAGCCATTCTTTGGCTTCAAACTCCTTCTTCCCCTTCTGGAAGGAATTAAAATTTCTCTTGGAGAAAAGGAGGGAAGGAGATGCCCAAAATGTCTATTCGTGTCTCCAGGTAATCCACATAGTGACAGCCACATTACATAAGTCTATATAAACAAAATATTTTGCAACATTTCTCAACAATGTCTTATAAATAAAATAAATGTAATCTTAAGTAATGAACAGAATGGCATTCAGCAGTAGTCCTTTCTCCCTATTGAATTTCTGCGTGATAATGCCAGAATCTCAGCTTATATGGAAAGATTGTCTCTCCAGATACTAGGCTTACATCCGAATTTAGCCCTGTACGTTATACACTCCTTATTTCACAAGAAGAATTATGAACTTGATTGATGCTGTTAACTTGGAAATAACACAGAACTATTAAATAGTCAGAAAAACCAAGTCTTTACTCAGAGTCCGGAGCCACAACTTTTTCAGGGTATAAACCCTGGACTCTGAGGATGTTATCCCTGGGAGTGCCACAGAACTAGATGATGACTCCAAGGAACAAAAGAATTTGGGGAACCTCTCCACCATTTGGGGGAAATGCAGGAGCAGGGAAAGATGACTGACATCACTATAGCTACAAGGAAAATGAGAGTGTTTAAACTACACTGACAGGATACAATCAAGTTTGGGAAAGGAATCATAGCTAGAGATTAGGGTATAAGAGAAGGGGCTACTTACCATGGATACTAAAGAATCCTTAGCATATGCTTAGTCCCACCCAACTAGGATTGCCATTCCCCTGAGGGTCTCCCCTCAGGGAGTCTGAAACTGCTAGGTTGGGATTCCGTTCAGGGTAGATTCCCAAGGGAACAGGGAATAAGGACAAACTTTGGGGTCTCCAACCTATAAGCTAGTCCTGAAACTTGGGGTTCATCAGATCCCACTAGGCCAGAAGTTTGGGATTCCTAGATTCCATGGTGACAATACCAACACTGTTAAAGAAAGAGAAACTATAAATACATCAGCAGTAAGGGGTTCCAACAATTACTTCTTAAGTAATAGTATTGTTACTTCCTGTAATAACATCACAGAATGGTGAAGCTATGCTTGAAACCAACATGAGGATAATATGAGACCCAGGACTGACACACATTATCTCAATAAAATTAGTTTCAAATGAAACAAGGAGAAGAAAGAAGAAAACAAAACCAAAGGGGAATGAAGAGAAAAAAGAACAGAAGAGACAAAGAAAATGGAGAAAAATGGAAAAGGAAACAGAAAGAATGAATTCCAGTGTGTAGGAAACCTAAATTGCTATTTGCTATACTCCTTATTCCTTTCTATTTTCTTTCCCCCCATCTTTTAGGTTGTTTACTAGGGCTTTTCCTTGTCTTGAATTAAATGACTCTAGGCTTGAGAATGGATTTTCCTGATTACTCTGACTTATGTGACTAAACTTGTTTCATCTTCAATCCTTTTGAGAAATAAGGGAATTTATTTTGTATTTTCCTTTGTGTAAGGTTGAATTAAACTTGTTCTCTCTCTTGTGTGTTGAGTGAATTATTTTTGATCTTGAATATGGAAAAGAAAACCTCTGTGAGGTGCCCCTCTTATTCTCTCAGAATTTCCCTTTAGGATAATTTATATTTACTTTATAGTAAGGTAAATGTTCCATAGTAGGTTTTAAGTATTCATTGCTTGCATAAATATAGGTGCTGGTGCTCTGCTACCTTAACTCTCTCTAGACAAGTAGCTCAACCTATCTGTGTTCTTAAGTATGAAGAATAATTTTTTAAAAATGCATTAAACTCAGCCTTCATGGAAGTTATTTTACTTTCTCTCTCTGTCTGTCTGTCTGTCTGTCTGTCAGCAAATTTTGGATTTCGCTTTCTCATGGGGTAATTTCATCAGTTCGCTAATTTCCTTTCAGTTGCAGCCATCAAAAGACTGATGTTTCCTTTTCTGTGCTTTTATTCTTTGAATCAGCAGTTTATCCTGAGCACTCACTCTTTTGCTATTAGAGCATATACATTTGTGGCTGTGGAGACGTGATTGAAATTCAAACTGCAAACTCAAAGAGAACTATTACAAGCCTAAATTGGATAGTAAACCTAAACATTTGCGTTCAGCCTGAAGATTGCAAACAAATGCACCCAAAATCTATACCCTCGACTATTATGAACTCTCGCTGGCCATTTCCCAAGCTTATGTGGTTAACCAGAAAATAAATATCAGAAGTCCTCTAGAGAGTCTCCTTCCTTTGACCAAAGACCTCAAGCCTCCAAAGACTGTTTAAACAGTCTTAAATGTAATCGTTTAGACAGTTTGGTGTGTTTCTCTAGGACATGAATTGTTTTAATACCTCTTACCTTCTGTTTTAGAATCCTAAGTGTTGGTTCCCGAGGCAGATGACTGGTAAGGGCTAGGCAATGGGGGTTAAGTGACTTGCCCAGGATCACACAGCTGGGAAGTGTCTGAGGCCAAAATTGGACCCTGGACCTATGATCTTTGGACCTGGCTCTCAGTCCTCTGAACCACCTAGCTACCCACCCCAGAAAGAATTGAACTAATGAATTGATACCTATCTATCACTGTTTTATTTTACACGTGGCCTTTTGACAAATGCCTCACTGAAGGATCTTGTGGAAAGTACTAAAAGAAAAACTCTATCCTTTGATCCTTTTTTTAGGCTTTATTAAAGAAAAGGCAACAGGAGTTTCCAGCTGAAATTAACTCCCCACTTTCACTTCCACTCCTTTCTGGAAGTAGGGGCATGGCCCCTCCCCCAGCATGGGATTGGTCCATTCAAGACCCATCTCATGCCAGGAGTTAGGAGGGACCGCTGAGGCGCACTGTGGGATGCAGTTTCCCTGCCACAACATTTTGAAACTCACAATCTTTAATATCTAGTATTCAGAATGATTCAGACATTTTAAAAAGGTTTCTACTATTCAGTTGCTTTTCAGGCATGTTTGACTCTTTAACCTCATTTGATTTCTTTCTTTTTTTTTTGGCAAAAATTCTAGAGTACTTGGCCATTTCCTTCTCCAGTTCATTTTACATATGAGGAAACTGAGGCAAACAGAGTTGAATGACTTGCCCAGAATCATACAGCTAGTTGGTGAGGCTGAATTTGAACTCAGCAAGAGAAGTCTTCCTGACCTCGAGAAGGGCACTCTGTCTACTGTGCCACATAGCCACCCATTTTAAAGGTAGAATACAGTATACAAATTATGTAAAATTTCCTTTTTCATTGACTTGGCCTAGCTTCTGGGCTTCCTAACCTTTCACATTGGAGGTAAAGTCTTTGAGGTTTTGGTTTAACTGTTAACATCTGCTTTCAGGGAGATTCTTCTATGAGTGTAGCTGTGTGACACCTCTCAAAAGTGATCTCTTAAGTACACCCATTACAGGTAAAATGCTACATGGGAAATCTGCCTTCCCACGAGTCTTGTTGGTGTTTTACTTTCTTCATATTGCAGGAGCTGATGTACTCACCTGTTACAGTCTCACATATGCTATCAATCTTACTTGTAACCCATCAATCTGGTTTGTAATTCGTTTTTATTTTAGATATATCATCCCAGACTTTAGGGGAAATGAGGGCATTAAATGGCATTGATTTTATAAATTAATGAAACAGGCTCTCTCAAATCTTTTCATAGATAAAATCCTTTCATCTTCTAGGAATAACTATTAAAGTTATTAAATTAAAATTTTCAAACACTTAAATCAATAATAAAACAAAGGCCAGATGTATTTATAGTACTTTGTTTGTGAGAATTGTCAGAGCCAGAATCACTTTAAACTCTTACTATATCTGAAGATGACTTTTCTCATTTCCAGGAACAAAATATAATTCCTGTTAGTTGACTTTAGATAAATAATCTTTTCATAAGAATCTTCTTCACAGGATAAAAGTTATAATGATTTCTGCTTCTTTTGAAGTATTAGGAAAATAATACCGTTAGCTTCTTTGTATCTTTCATGCTTGATAGTCTCCTTCCCAGACTCACTTCTTGTAAAATTATCTTTCTTCCTTCATAAAGTTATCATGAAAATAGTTCTACCAAGAAATAAGTTTCTCTTCACATTCTTTCTTTCTGTATTCTACATATTTCATGCACAAATCCCCATAGATCAAAATTAATACAAGTATGTCCTCCCTCACTGTATATTTGTTTCACTTTCCTCCTCTATAAACTGAGTTGAAGAAAAAAATGGCCAACTACACTAGTATCTTTGCCAAGAAAACCCCAGATGGAGTCAGGAAGAGTCGGAAATGACTGAAACAAACAACTGACCAGCAATAAAAAAATATATTTTAGCAAAGAGAATTTTATTTGATGAGCACATTTTGAATGTCTAGTATACATATAACATCATACTAGGTACTGGCACTCTTTAAAATTTTTATGTATTTATTTGTTACATTTAAATACTCAGTTGCCTCCTCTAATGAGGGGAGGGGACACAAGGAGGGAGTTATCATTTGACAAAAAGATGTATTGTACATTGAAATCTACCTTACTAATTTCTATTTATCAGTTCTTTCTCTGAAGGCGGACATAAACAAGTAATTATTCAAATAATATTTCTACTGGTGTATATATTTTCTCAGTTCTTCTCATTGATCATTTTATAATTTTATGTAGATTTCCATGTTTTTCCAAAATTTACCTGCTTGTCATTTCTTAAGGTGCAGTGGTAGCATTCCATCACAATCATATTCCACAACTATTTAACCATTCTCCTTTTGATGATGGCATCCCTTCAGTTTTTAATTCTTTGCTACCACAAAAAGAGCTGGTATAACTATTTGAAAACATATAGGTTCTTCTCCTTTTCTTCTGGTAGCCTTAGGAAATAAGCTTAATGAGTGGTATTGATAGATCAAAAATTATAGCGTTTTATAACTCTTTGAGCATAATTCCAGATTGTTTTCCAAAATAGGTGCGCCAGTTCACAGTTCCACCAACAGTGTATTAGTGTACCTATTTTACTACATCCTCTCCAACATTTCTCATTTTTTTCCCTTTTATCATTTTAGCTAATCTGATTTGAAAAGTCTCAGTGTTCTTGTTTGAATTTCTCTAATTAATAATGATTTAGAGCATTTAAAAATATAGTCATATAATCTTTGATTTCTTCATCTAAAAACTTTCTGATCACATCTTTTGACCATTTACCAAAAGTAGAATGGCTCATATTCTTATAAGATAAAGTTCTCAATATGTTTTTGATATAAGATCACTATCCAAGACACTGTAAAATTTTTTTTATTCCGTACTTAGTGGTTTTCTTTCTCATCTTGGCTAGGTTGGTTGTATTTAAAATTTTTAATTAAAATTTAAAGTATTTATAACCCCTTTTTAATTTAGTATATTCAAAATTATCCATTTCATATCTCACAGTGCTTTCTATCCCTTGTTTATTCATAAATTGTTTTCCTATTCATGAATCTAATAGGTAATATGTTCTCTTTTCTTTTCCTTGTCTATATCCATGGTAGCTAACCTATGGAATGTGTGCCAGAGGTGGCACTCGGAGCCCTCTCTGTGGGCACTCATGCTGTCTCCCCAGCACAGAGTTCACCAGAGTTCCTTACTAGAATGCCAGAGGGACATGGGGCTGGACTGCTCCTTCCATCCTCCCCACAGGTGCCTGAGGACATTTCTTACATTACCAACCCCTCTAAAAGGTTTGCTATCACCGGTCTATATCTAGTTTCTGAAAGACTTCTTTCTAATTTTTACCAAATAGTGAATTCTTATTCCAAAAACTTGGATCCTTATTTTAGTCAAACACAAGGTTAATATCATCTTTTACAACTGTTTGTTGTATATTTATTCTGTTTCACTGATCTAATTTTCTATTTCTTAGCCAGTACCATATGGTTTTGATGAATTCTTGTTGTATAATATAGTTCAAAAACTGGTTCTGCTAGATCACCTTTCTTTACATGATTCCCATGAATTTCTTTGATATTCTTGACCTTTTGTTTTTCCAAATGAATTTTGTTATTACTTATACCAGATCATTAAAATAAATTTTGGTAATTTAACTGGGATGGCACCATAATCTACCTAAGTAGAATAGATAGGATTATTATTTTTAAAATTATGTTGGTTATGCTCACCCATGATCAATTTCTATTTCTCCAGCTATTTAAATCTGACTTTATTTATATAAAAAGTGTTTTATAGTTTTATAGTTTATTTTATAAATTTTATGTAACTCTATATTATATAATTATATAAATGTTATAATTTTATAACTCATATAGTTTCTGGATTTGTTTCGGCAGATATATTCATGGGTATTTTATTATATTTTTATTCTACGTATAAATTTAAATGGATTATCTCTATCTTATTTTTTTCATTTTTTCATTTTCCCAGATATGTTGATACAATTTTATATTTATTTTTGTTTTTTGACATTTTACAATCCATGTTCTCTATCTCCTTCCCACACATTTCCCCTCCCCTAGAAATCAGATAATATGATATAAATTATACAGAAATTATCATATAATATTTATTTCCCTCTTCTTCATGCTATGAAACAAAACACATATTGCCTATGTTAGATAAAATTCATGTAGGAAAGAAAGGGAAGAAGGTATGTTTCAATCTGCATTCAGACTCTATTCTTTTTCCTCATGTTGCCCTGCATCCTTGACTTTTTTTATAATAGTTAAGTCATTTGCAGTTCATCATTGTACATTATTGTTGTTACTGTGTTCTCCTGGTTCTCTTCCTTCATTTTACATCACTGCACATTAGTCTTTCAAGGTTTTTTCAATTATTTTATTTGCCATTTCTTATGGCACAATTCCATTACAATCACACAGCACAACTTGTTCAGCTATTCCCCCCTTGGCAAACCTCCTTTATTTTCTGGATCTTTGCCACTACAGATAGAGCTGCTATAAATATTTTAGAATATAGAGCTTCTTTTCCCTTTTTACTTGATAACTGTAGGAAATTCACCTAATAATGTTACTGTGTTAAAAGGTGTACAGGCATCCCTCACTTAAAGGAGCTTCACTGTATTTAATTTTTAAAAAAATGTATCTAATTCTGTATCGCAGCATTTTCTCTATATTGAATGATTTTTTTTTTTGTAAGAAACAACCAGTTTATTGAATGAAAAATCCAACTGCAACTCCCCGCTACCCAGCCAAGAGAGCAGTTGAGCCCAGGCAAGGTGCTTTGGACAGCAGGACTGAGTAACAGGACCAAGAGGCACAGGAGGTCTAAGAAGGGAGAACGCCTTTCTGTCCAAACCTCTGGGATGGAGAGGAGCTAGGAGGTAGGAAGGCGGTCTCAATGGACAGAACACTGACTGGAGAACCAAGGCCTGTAGCCCAGAACTTGGAATTCAATCCTCCCTATCTTCAGGGTGGGAGGGGGGAAAGCTTGGGCTCAGGTGTGCACTTGTCATGAGAAGGAATGAGGCCTGTGGAAACACAGCCTGGCTGGGGCAAGAACAAATGGTAGAGGGATCCTAGCAGGGAATTGCCTGATCTGGAAGGCTGGCTTGCTCTGTCCCTTTGGCCTCAGCCCATCCCTTCTGTCCCCCTTGGGAAAGCTGAGGTGATATGACGTTCCTGAGATGAGGTGGGACAGTTTGAACCAACTCCTAACCAACAGCTGGGGACCCATGGGTGCCCCTCACTAGTTCTGTGTTCTGTATCCTGGATGTTGATTAGTTCAGTGACTACTGTCATCAGTCTGTTTGCTCTCCTGCTACTTCATGGATTTTCACCTATCACAGGGTGTCTAGAATGTAACTCCCCTGATAAGTAAGGGATCAGTGTTATAACTGAGTATAATTCCAAATTCCTCTCCAAAACACTGGATCAGTTCTACCAACAATGTATTATTATCCCTATTTTTCTATATCCTTTTTGACATTTGTCATTTTGCCTTTATATTATTTTAGCCAATCTGACACTGGTGATATGTAGAAATAATGTGTTTATTTTATATTCTGATGCTTTGCTAAATTAATGATAATTTAAAATATGTTTTAGGTGAATCTCTATTTTCTATATATTTATCATATCATATGTAAAAGAAGATAATTTTGTCCATTTTGTTTCCAATTTTGTCCATTCTGTTTCCATCAATTTCTTTTTTTGTCTCATTCCTATTGCCATTTTCTAATGCAATATTGAATAATATTAGTGATAAAGGGCATCATTGTTTCACTTCTAATCTTATAGGGAAGGCTTCTAACTTATACCCTTTAAAATTAATATTTGGAGATAGTTTTAAGTATACACTTATTATTAAAAGAATTTTATTTTATTTTATTTTATTTTTATTATTTAGTCAATTTCAAACATTATTTCTTGGTTACAAGGATCATATTCTTTCCTTCCCTCCCCAACCCTTCCCATAGCTGATGCACAATTTCACTGGGTATTACATGTGTTCTTGATCAGAACCTATTTCCACATTGTAGATGTTTACACTAAGATGTTCATTTAGAATCTACATCCCCAATCATATACCCTCAACCTATGTAATCAAGCAGTTGTTTTTCTTCGTTGTTTCTACTCCCATAGTTTTTCCTCTGAATGTGGATAGCGTTCTTTCTCATAGATCCCTCTGGGTTGTTCAGGATCACTGCATTGCCACTAACGGAGAAGTCCATTACATTTGATTGTGCCACAGTGTATCAATCTCTGTGTACAATGTTCTCCTGGTTCTGCTCCTCTCACTCTACATTAATTCCTATAGGTCATTCCAGTTCTCATGGACTTCCTCCACTTTATTATTCCTTTGAGCACCAACAGATACCACAATTTGTTCAGTCAATCCCCAATTGAAGGGCATCCCCTCATTTTCCATTTTTTTTTTGCCACCACAAAGAGCTTAGCTATGATTATTATTGTACAAGTCTTTTTCCTTATTATCTCTGTGGGGTACAAACCCACAAGTGCTATGGCTAGATCAAAGGGCAGACAGTCTTTTGGCTCTTTGAACATAATTCCAAATTGCCCTCCAGAATGGTTGCATCAATTCACAACTCCACCAGCAATAAATTAATGTCCCCACTTTGCCACATCCCCTCCAGCATTCATTATTTTCCTTTGCTGTACTGTTAGCCAATCTGCTAGGTGTGAGGTGATACCTCAGAGTTGTTTTGATTTGCATCTCTCTGATTATCAGAGATTTAGAGCACTTTTTCATGTGCTTATTAATAGTTTTGATTTCTCTGACTGAAAATTGCCTGTTCATGTCCCTTGCCAATTTATCAGTTGGAGAATGGCTTCATTTTTTGAACAATTGATTGAGCTCTTTATAAATTTGAGTAATCAGACCTTTGTCAGAGGTTTTTGTAATGAAGATTGTTTCCCAATTTGTTGCTTCCCTTCTAATTTTTGTTCCATTGGTTTTGTTTGTACAAAAACTTTTTAATTTGATGTAATCAAAATTATTTATTTTTCATTTTGTGATTTTTCCTAACTCTTGCTTGGTCTTAAAGTCTTTCCTTTCCCAAGGATCTTACATGTATAGTATTCTGTGTTCTCCTAATCTTCTTATAGTTTCCTTCTTTATATTCAAGTCATTCACCCATTCTGAGTTTAAATTGGTGTAGGGTGTGAGATGTTGATCCAAACCTAATCTCTCCCATACTGGCTTCCAATTTTCCCAGCAGTTTTCATCAAATACTGGATTTTTGTCCCAAAAGCTGGGGTGTTTGGGATTATCATAGACTGTCTTGCTGAGGTCACTTACCCCAAGTCTATTCCACTGATCCTCCTTTCTGTCTCTTAGCCAGTACCAAATTGTTTTGATGACCACTGCTTTATAGTATAGTTTGAGATCTGGGACTGCAAGGCACCTTCCTTTGCATTTTTTCATGATTTCCCTGGATATCCTTGATATTTCGTTGTTCCAAATGAATTTTGTTTTTTTCTAATTCAGTAAAAAAACATTTTTTGGTAGTTCAATGGGTATGGCACTAAATAAGTAAATTAATTTGGAGAAGATTGTCATTTTTATTATGTTAGCTTGTCCTACCCATGAGGAGTTGATGTTTTTCCCATTTTTTAGATCTAGTTTTAATTGTGTGGAAAGTGTTTTGTAGTTGTGTTCATGTAGTTTCTATGTTTGCCTCGGCAGATAGATTCCTAAGTATTTTATATTATCTAGAGTGGTTTTAAATGTAATTTCTCTTTCTAATTCTTGCTGCTAAGATGCGTTGGAAATATGTAGAAGTGCTGATAACTTATGTGGGTTTATTTTGTATCATGTAACTTTGCTAAAGTTGTTGATTATTTCCACTAGCTTTTTCATTGATTCTCTGGGGTTCTTTAAGTAGGTCATCATATCATCTGCAAAGAGTTATAGCTTGGTCTCCTAATTGCCTATTTTAATACCTTCAATTCCTTTTTCTTCTCTAATTGCTACTGCTAGTGTTTCTAGTACAATGTTGAATAACAGAGGTGATAATGGGCATATTTGTTTCACTCCTGATCTTATTGGGAAGGGTTCTAATGTGTCCCCATTGCAGATAATGTTTGCTGATGGTTTTAGATAAATACCATTTATTATTTTTAGGAAAGGCCCTTCTATTCCTATAGTTTTTAGTGTTTTCAGTAGGAATGAGTGTTTCATTTTATAAAAGTTTTTTCTGCATCTATTGAGATAATCATGTGATTTTTGTTGGTTTTCTTGTTAATATGGTCAATTATGAGGATGGTTTTCCTAATATTGAACCATCTTTGCATTCCTGGTATAAATCCCACCTGATCAAAGTGAATAACCCTCGTGATCACTTGTTAGAGTCTTTTTGCTAGTATTTTATTCAAGATTTTTGCATCTATTTTCATTAAGGTGATTAGTCTGTAATTTTCTTTCTCTGTTTTTGACCTGCCTGGCTTTAGGATCAGTAACATGTTTGTGTCATAAAAGGAATTTGGTAGAACCCCTTCTTTGCTTATTCTGTCAAATAGTTTGTATAATATTGGGATTAGTTGTTCTTTGAATGTTTGATAGAATTCATTTATGAATCCATCTGGACCTGGGGATTTTTTCTTAGGGAGTTCTTTGATGGCTTGTTCAATTTCTTTTTCTTTTATGGGGTTTCTAAGTAATTTTATTATTCTATAGGTTAGAAAAGAATTATGCCTCCTAAGAGCTTAAAATACATGGCAAGGATATGATTACTGTTCACCCTTCATTTCAAAAAGTGACCAGCGATATCACTGGGTGATATTTTGACTGGCGCATAAACTAGAATTAAATAAGGCAGAATTGCACAAATTGTTGAGCCTCACTTTCTCTTCCAGAATCATTGGAGTCCAGTGGCAAGACAAAAGGCAGCATGACTGGTAGTGGTGTGCAGTGGATCACCTTGGCATCTTCAGTATCTGCTTAACCTTTGAGATCTCTTTAGCAGCTTCCTCTAGTCCCTTCATGATTGCTAAAGCAAATTGTTCTCATCTTCCTAATTTTCCCGGGGAAGTCTTCACATGCTTGGAGTGTACATTTCCTTAACTCAATGACATTGGTTACTCTCAACTGGCTAAGACAGTTTTACCAGGGTGAAGCTACTGTGCCTGTACAGTTTCTTAGAGCCACACATGAGAGCTGAGTGTAAGGTAAACACAAAAGGTGGATGATCAGCCCAGCAAAGGGCTCAGCAAACCCTCATACCAGAGATACTATTCCTCCTTGAATATCCCATACATTCGTAGACATATAATACAGCTATTAAAAAATGGCACTAAAGATCATAAATACCAGTGAAATATCATTTCAGTAGGAGTTTAGAGGGTACAGTCAATTCCAGGGGGTGGAGGAGGGCCTCTACTATACTTCAGGAGGCAGTTAGATGGTGCTCTAATGGATAGAGCATTAATCAGGATGACCCCAGGCCAAATTTGGCCTTTGAGATACAATGGTTTCAGTTTCCTTAGCTATAAAATGAGGATAATAATAGTATTTCTTTTTCAGAGTTATTACAAAGATCAAATGAAATGATAGTAAAGTATTTATCAGAGTGCCTGACTAATACTAGGAGCTAAAATACTTATTTCTTCTCTTTCTTCCTCTTTAAATTAAACATGGCTTGCCATGTCCAATGAATTGACACCAAGTGATCACTGAACACATCCATTCTTAGTGAGTCTGGTGCTTGAAAGGCTGACTGTAACCTGGTCCATACACAAAGTTATTTCAACATGTATAGTATGTCTTGACATATAGTTTAGCACCAATAGTATATCCCACATAGTCTTTGAGAACCCAGACCCACTTTCCAATCATAATCAGAGTTGGACTTGGAGGGAAGGTTTCAAAGCACCCATTTCAAATAGTAGAGCTATTGAGCTAGTGAAGAGAGAAATTATACTGTTTATTTTGTTAGTTGTACGAGATGGGGCATAGTGTATTAAAAGAGCACTAAACAAGGAATTGGGAGATATAGTACTACTAGCAACTTTGGCATTAATTCTTTTTGTGTTCCTGACAGAGTGGGTGCTTAAGAAGTAATATTAATACTCACCTTGGACCAATTCCTTTTTCTGCTTTGGTTTCTTCCACATATAAAATAACATACTAGGTGGTCTTTAAGGATTGTCTTATAGCTCTAACATTTGATTTCATTTTTCTATACTGCAGCAAATTGGAAATTATATTGATAGCAATGTCACATTCACCCTGAAGCTGTGATGAAGCAAAAACGTCTATCAGGAAGCTCTAGAAAGCAAGATCTGACTCATGTAATTCCCTTAGAGTGGATAGTGTTTGATTATTTGATATTGTGATTAGATTTGGATTGAAAGCCAGAGGATATAGACTTGAAGTCTGGCCCTGGAACTTAATACCTGAAGGAACTTGGAACCTCCTTTTCTAGGCTTCGTTTCCTCACCTGTAAAAATGAATGGATTGTGTTTAAAAGCATTTGTCGGTCATTTTTAGGTCTACATTTAGGGTATTGTATCTTCTGATCCCTTGATCACTTCATAACTTGAGGGTCCCTTTAAATTGACCTTTGTCTTAGGACATGGAGGTTCTTTCTCCATGACTTGATCAATTTGTTGACTCTGATATGTATTACCATCTTATCCAATTGGATCAAAGATTTTATGCTAGAAGAGACCAATAGTCTATTTGTGGTCTAGCTAAAAGTTGTGACTTGCCAGTGTCACACAGTTTGACATTCTGCCATATCTGCTCAACTTTGGCACTTGGCTCATCTTTGATCCCTGTTTATTTTAAAACCTTTTTCTCAGTCAATAAACCTTTATTAAATGTCTGTTTTGTTCCAGGGACTGTGAAAAACCTTGGAAATAAAAAGAAAAGTAAAAAACAATCCTTACTCTCAAAGATCTCAAGTACAGATTTCTCTTAGTTTACAAAAGGAGAATTTTTAAAAAAATGACAACTTGAGGGGAGAAAAGCTACAGGAATATTTTATTTCTAAACATTTAATTAAAGATTATATTTAGAATATTCTTTAAGGAATCCATCATTTTGTTTTCTTCACCATTTGCTTATCTGCTTTTTGTGGTACTTATAGCAAAAAACAAAACCCGGTTACCATCTTTCTAGTGAAAATTTTCTCAATTTATCTCAGTCCTCAGATGATGGACCTAAAGACAGTATTTAGATATTTTCTAGTTTGATGGGGTCTGTATTTCATAAATATAGCCTGTGAGAACCCACAGAAATTATTTTTACCTCACCATGAGGAAATAAGAGACACCTGGAATATCATAAATGTTTAGTAAGATTGATCAGTGTGGCATAGAGAATAGAGATCCAGCTTTGAAACTAGGGAGAGCTAGGTTCAGGTCCTGCCTCTCACAGTCTCTGTGACCTCTGAGGAAATCAGTTAACCTCTCAGTGTTTTAGGAAGTTCTCTCAGATTGTATGTTATAGATAAGGTTCTGATTTGCATGAGTAGTAAGATTTGTCTTATTAAGGAATCCCATACATAAGTGAGAGTACTGGAATATTCTATGTGAAGTGAAGATGTAATGCTACGGAGTTAAATTAAAATATGTTGTTTGTCTTTTAACAGAGCCAGAAAAATGATGGTGTGTGTGCTCTGGTAAATGAAGAGTTACAAATTGGATTAGGAATTGGCTCTTGAACATCTCTGCTTTATGAGTTAATGGCTTTAAGAAGTTCTCCTCCTTTCCAAAGTTCTTTCTCTTCAACTGTTTCTACAGCCAGTGATGTGTGATTTTTATTTGGTACCGCCTCCCTGGCATAGATTTTCTTTCACTGCCACCTGTGGCTTAAGTATTAATTTCATCTGGCCATTGCTGAGTGACATCCTCTTCTTAACAATTTGTGGGCAAAAATGGATGGTTTATAAAATGCCCAAGAGGCATTTCGACTCTGAGAGCTATACTTCAACTTCTATAAATAGATTACGGGGGCACGTTTGAATATTGCTCACAACATGTCAGTACAGGGAAAGATAGACAACAGTGGATTCAAGTTTTTGAGAGCAAAGAAAACAAAAGTAATATAAAAACAGCAGAACTTGGAGTCTGATGAAGAAATGGAGGGCTTTAATGACCCTCCAATGCCCTGGGCTGGAGTTTCAAAAGCAGACAAGGGAATTGTGTTCCCCTGTGCTCAGGCTCATGGCACACAAGAAGAAAGCTATTTTCACCCTCCAGGCAATAAGTTCACTCAGTCAAATTTTCCAAGATTCGCACAATGGGAACATTTATCCCAACAGGAAAAATGCAAATTCAGTCATTGTTCACACTGATGGTTTCTCTGTCACCTGTTTCATCCCAGAAACATCGCTTTCTCTCTATGGAAGTATTGCTCATGTTTAGTGTCATTCACTTGTTGCTGTGGGGCATGGAACAAATTACCTTTTTGTGTCAGGCTTTTGAAAGGAAGAAATTGACTTACTGTTTGAGGCTCGTTTCCACTGCAAAGCCCAGTGCACATTTATGTGAAATCCAAAGACTCACATGTATTAAATCAGATTGCTCTTAGAAACTAGCTTGGATGGAATGCTCCATCTGGCCTGTAGCAGCACAATTAATTTTCGAAAGTAGAGAAGGAAAAAAATGTAGCCCACTGTTAAAGAAGAAAGATGTTTGACGCTAAAGACGAATCTCAATAGAAGCCAATAAGACCTCAGGGGTTCCATCAGTTATTGTAAAATGTTAAGTGAAGGGAATGCAAGTGAGCAGTTTTAAGGTAAAAGCCCTAGGGAAGGTCATCAAGGAAAGAAGGATCATGGTGCCAGTTTCTCAGTGTGGCTCCCTTGGAGCACTTCATAGAGCCCCCCACCCTAATCTACGGAGGAGGGAGGCTTTGTCTTAGGTAACAGGAACCTGCCCATAATACCTCAGGTCCCAAAGGCTCTTGTTCAGTTAAATTTTAATCGAACAGTACCAGGGACAAGTAAAGAATTCACACTTTAAAGCAAAGGCAACTAAGGGGATTTCCAGGTCCACTTTTTTTTTTTTAATGGGAATTGTGATTTCTTTGGTCTTGGGAACTTCCCTTTGCCAATGTTCTTTAACTTGGAGAGAAAGCTGTCTGGGAAACCAAAAGCTGAATAACTTGCTCAGGGGCACTCCATCAGTGTGTTGCAGAAACTAGACTTAAAACTCAGGGCTTCTGGTTTCTGAAGCTCTCTTTTCACTAGACAATGCTAGTGAACCTAGTTCTAGCACATATAGGAGGCATTTAGTAAGCACTTGTTGATTTGTTGGTGCCGCAGTCAGGGTCCAGCCCCACTCGCGACTCCAGGCTTCCCGACAGATGGCAAACGATCAGTCAAAATAAATAAAATAAAATAAATAACAAGCGGAAGGCAGCTTAATCATAACAGCCATGGGACTGCTTTGCATCTCAGCTGCTCCGACATTCCCAGGCTTGGGATTTATTTTTACATCCACATTCTTGGCATGCAGATACACAAAATCAAAGAGAGATAATTGGAAAAGTGATACATTAACTTTTGACAAATCTTGATTAACATTCTATATTTTTGTATTGTGATTACAGACAGGATACAAGTAAATGATTTCATCACAGGTGGCTTACTAGGGAGTTTGAATTACTGATTTGTGTAATTGAGTCACTGAGGCATAATGAAACTTAGTGTACCTGCACTGTACCTGTACGTATTGTCTGGGCCTCTATGATTGACTTGTGCGCTGGTTTCATGAGAAAGTTTTGGGCTTGGCCTGTAGCTACAGTTTTGCTGGGAATTATGTACCTAAGTAAAAGTTAACCCATGATAGTCTTTTTGGGATTGAGTTTGAGGGTCTGATCTTTTGGGGATGTTTTGGGGAATTGGGGTACAGGTGTTTTGCTCTTGCATTATTTTTTTTGAGACTAAGGGGAATAATAATCATGCCAATTCATAGGTAAGGGGCATTGATGAAAGAGGTCATGCAAGGGGGATAGAGTGGGCAGTCACATCTCGCCAAGGACCACTCTGTGGTCTCCCTAGCTACCACGTGTGACTCTGTCAAGGTGTTGTGGACTGATGGCCCCCAGCAGGTTGGTAAGAGCAGAGAAAAAAAACTTTCCTAATGACTTCTCCTGTTTCTTATTCTGTGAGGCAATCTGTACATATAATTCAAATGCAGAAATCTGCTGAAGAGAAAGTATTGAAATAATTGATTCTTGTTATTTACTAAATCCATATGAATTATATAGCACTGTATCATAATCAAGTATGTTGGTAAATGTTTAACAATCTGCTATCCAAAAAATTGTGCACATGACATCCTTTTAAATTTAATATATCCTCTTAGCATTTTGTCCATAACTTTGTTAAGCCTAGATAATTCAAAAAACAATAAATCAAGCTATGATTTATACAGTATTTACTGACTTCAAAGGTGAAAATGCTGATACTGAATGTATAACATTTGGCTCTCAAGAATTGGTATGAGATGGCTTCAGGACATCCTTTATAATTACTCATATTCACTTCATCTCTTAGACAAAACTTCTAGATGTTTTGTGTTTTTTTTAAGTGGCTCCACAGATATTTACAACTAACAAAACATATAAGACCTTTCTATTTTTCAGTAATTAGAAATGAAAAAGCAACTATGTTTGACATTTCTAAGACCTGGGAAAGACTGACATATTGAAATAGAGCCACTTCTCCCTACTAAATGGACATGCAACACCAACAACTTAATTGGATCACTTCAAAACAAAAGGAACAAACATAACCTTTGCAGAACTGTTCAACTGAAATCTTTTTCAAGGATGCCTTCTCTTTTCTTCACTTATTTAAAGGAAAATTGGGAAATGGATAGCAGAGAACAGGATTCTGGTTGATAGCACAAATTCAGGAGATTTTTATTTTAAGGGAGGACTTTCTACGACTTAAAACATTGCTTTCAAAAACAATCTGACTTTTTAACAAAGAAGAAATAGATTGTTTATTCAGATGAACAAAAAACTTGTTAAAATGTACTGAGAAGAACATACATACATCAGTGAGGGAAATAAAACTGTAGAGATTGTCTTGACAGTAGTTTGATATATTGCAGTTGTGTTACATGTAGCATCAAACTAAATTTAATGCTTGATGTAGTGAATATTGAGTGCCTAAAACCATCATTTATAAGGTACTGGTAGGATATGAATACAATTGTACTTCTATCCAAAAGTCTTTTGATTTGGAAATATGCTAATATCTTTGAAACTGGGTATTCTAATATTGTGGTAATTGCCATAGAGGGAAATAAGACAATAGAATGAATTGTTTGTTTTGTTTTGTTTTTTGAGAAAGGAAGCCTTGAAAATGTATAATTAGAATCTGTTATCCTAAAAAAAAAACTATGATTCCCAACACCCCACTCTCTTCCTGTCATTATGTACTGACATAGATAGGTTATAAATTCGGTGGAGTTCCATTTCTTACACTCTTGTCTTCCTGTCGTGGCTTTGGTGGAGCGGGCTTTTTGAGCAGGTAGAGAAACTTAGTTATGTGATTCTATTTTGTTAGATAATAAACTTTATAAATTATAATACTTGAAGTATTGGATATTAATTTAAATCCTACAGCAAGAAAATGTGTGGTTGGTTCTAGGCAAATGTTCTGTTTATACCCTTTGCTACAACTCCACCTATGGATATAAAAATCCTATAGGTAAATAAAAAATGAATTTAGATGACAAGATGATAAGTAACAGAATTTTCTTGGGCTGCTATGCAATTCAAAGAAACTAATAAAGGATGACCCTTTATCAAGGGCCAGGAAACTTGGAACTCAGATAAATCAACCTTGGGTGTGATATATTTTTAAATACATAAATTAACTTTTTTCAATCAAAAAAATTTAATTTCTCTCCCCTCTAGGAGGAAAAGCTTTAGGATAAATATGTAGAATATAGACATTATGTCCATCTATATTCTATCTACCTACAAATGAATACCCATAGTAGTAATGTTTAAAAAATATGTCTCAATTTACACCCTAAGTTTATCACTTTTCTTTATGAGTTTGATTAATTATGATACATCATTGTATTGACCAGCATTTTAAAGTTTTTCAGAGTTGCTTGTGGGTTCATTATTGTTAGTTTATAAGTTTTTCTTCTGGTTTCCTCTACTTTACTTTTCATCAGTTCATATAACTTTTCCTAGGTTTTTTGGGTAGCATCATAAATTAGAAGTGCAAAGGGGTGGAGCCAAGATGGTGGCATAATAGCAGGAAGGGAGGGGTCAAGGAGAAGGAAGAGACTCTTCCAAAGAGGAAGTTGATTACAAGCATGGCGTATTCTATGAAAAAGCAGTGCATTGTCAATTTCAAACAGCTTCTACCATTCATGAGTACACTGATCCTTTTACTTATCTTACCTGAGATTCAGGGGAGAGAGTCATCTCCCTGCAATTCTTTGCCATTTGGGCCTGCCTAGTTTGAGAATCCTAAAACCCATATTCTCCCTCGCTATGGGAGATATCACAGTGCTGACAATAGGGATCTGAATTTTAGAAAAAGTAATTTTAAAAGGTCTGGAGGTGAAATTTTAAGACTTTTCAGACTCTATTTTTAAAAATAAAAGTTTGTATCTTATTGTATTTTGCTGATTGTTTTGTTTAAGATTTACTTTTATTGTTTTAGGTTCATATATTAATGTATTTAATACTATTCTGTTACACTGAATCAGTTTAATCTACTGTGTTTTAACTATTAGATATATTCTGTTGCCTTTCCCCTATAACTATAACTATACTGAACAAAATTTTGTAAAGCCCATAAACAACTTTTCTTCCATTTTTCATTTAAGTGTCCCAAAGATGATGGATGAACTCAACCTGGCTAACAAGCTTGGAAAATTTAATGAGCTAAGAATTTAAATGGTAATTCTTAGGTGTCTTCAGAAATAATTTCAATTAACTGGTGGTTTCTGAATGGATGATTTCTTAAATGTTTATATTACAAAGAATGTTGTATTAATGGTAGGGAAACAAAGAAATATTCCTACCAACGTGTTGCTATGAAGCAGGAAGCCAAAAAGAGCTCCTGCAAAATTCTTCAGTTTAATTTACTTCCACAAGAATGATCTAGATTTCTTGGTGATGCTCTAGACCCAAATAAGGTTTACTTTTTTTCAAAATATATTTGCCAATGTTGAAAGATTTGCTGTGTATGTAAAAATTGTGACTAATATCCATCAGTTCATAGTTTTTTTTTTGTTCGTTTTGTTTCTGCCATAAAGCAACTTAAATGAAATATGATATTGGGTTTGTTTGCTATTGTAATAAATTGGACTATTGTGAATTTGGGGGACCTTGGTACTCCTTTGAGGGTGCATTATCTACTGTATTACTGTTTTATTCTGAAAATTGTTTGTACTCACAAAGTGGTTAAGTTAAAAATGAAATGGATCTCATTTATGGGGGTGAGAATATTTTTCTTTAACTTTTTTTAGTTTGCAGTAATATTAGTTTAAAATACATTTGCTATAATGTCAATGCATACCCCAAAAGCTTTAGACTATTAAAATTATGTCACTGACTTTTTATTTTATATTTTTTTATTTGAATAAGTTTGTTTACTCAATTTAGAACATTATTCCTTGGTTACAATATTCACATTATTTCCCTCCCTTCCCTCCACCCACTCTTCCCACAGCCAACATGAAATTTCATTGGGTATTCCTTCTGTCCTTAATCAGAACCTATTTCCATGTTGTTGTTTACACTAGGATATTCATTTAGAGTCTACATCACCAACCATATCCCTTTGACCCATGTATTAAAGCAATTGTTTTTCTTCAGTGTTTTTACTCCCTCAATGTTTCCTCTGGATGTGGATAAGTGCTTTTTCTCGTAGGTTCCTCTGAGTTGTTCAGGATCACTGCATTGCCACTAATGGAGAGGTCCATGACATTTGATTGTACCACAGTGTGTCAGTCCCTGTGTACAATGATTTCCTGGTTCTGCTCCTCTCACTCTGCATCAATTCCTGGAGGTTGTTTCAATCCTCATGGAATTCCTCCACTTTATTATTCCTTTGAGCACAATAGTATTCCATCACCAACATATACCACAGTTTGTTCAGCCATTCCCCAATTGATGGGCATCCCCTCGTTTTCCAGTTTTGGGCCACCACAAAGAGCACAGCTATGAATATTTTTGTACAAGTCTTTGTGTCCATTATCTCTTTGGGGTACAGACCCAGCAGTGCTATGGCTGGATCAAAGGGCAGACAGTCTTTTAGTGCCCTTTGGGCATAGTTCCAAATTGCCCTCCAGAATGGTTGGATCAGTTCACAATTCCACCAGCAATGAATTAATGTCCCTGCTTTGCCACATCCCCTCCAGCATTCATTACTTTCCTTTGCTGTTATGTTAGCCAATCTGCTAGGTGTGAGGTGATATCTCAGAGTTGTTTTGATTTGCATCTCTCTGATTATAAGAGATGTAGAACACTTCTTCATGTGCTTGTTAATAGTTTTGATTTCTTTATCTGAGAACTGCCTATCCATTTCCCTTGCCCATTTATCAATTGGAGAATGGCTTGATTTTTTGTACAATTGATTTAGCTCATTATAAATATGAGTAATTAAACCTTTGTCAGAGGTTTCTATGAAGATTTTTTCCCAATTTGTTGTTTCCCTTCTGATTTTAGTTATATTGGTTTTGTTTGTACAAAAGCTTTTTAGTTTGATGTAGTCAAAATTATTTATTTTACATTTTGTGATTCTTTCTGTCTTCCTTGGTTTTAAAGCCTTTCCCCTCCCAAAGGTCTGACATGTATACTATTCTGTGTTTACCCAATTTACTTATGGTTTCCTTCTTTATGTTTAAGTCACTCACCCATTTTGAATTTATCTTGGTGTAGGGTGTGAGGTGTTGATCTATTCCTAGTCTCTCCCACACTGTCTTCCAATTTTCCCAGCAGTTTTTATCGAATAGTGGATTTTTGTCCCAAAAGCTGGGGTCTTGGGTTTGTCATAAACTGTCTTGCTGAGATCATTTACACCATCTATTCCACTGATCCTCCTTTCTGTCTCTTAGCTAGTACCAAATTGTTTTGATAATCACTGCTTAATAGTACAGTTTGAGATCTGGGATTGCAAGCCCTCCTTCCTTTGCATTTTTTTTCATGACTTCCCTGGATATCCTCGATCTTTTGTTCTTCCAAATTAAATTTGTTATGTTTTTTTTTTCTAATTTCATAAAGAAGTATTTTGGTAGTTCAATGGGTATGGCACTAAATAGATAAATAAGTTTGGGTAGGATGGTCATTTTTATTATATTGGCTCGTCCTATCCATGAGCAGTTAATGTTTTTCCATTTGTTCAAGTCTAGTTTTAGTTGTGTGGCGAGTGTTTTGTAGTTGTGTTCATAGAGTTCCTGTGTTTGTCTTGGGAGGTAGATTCCTAGGTATTTTATTTTGTCTAAGGTGATTTTGAATGGGATTTCTCTTTCTAGTTCTTGCTGCTGAGCTGTGTTGGAGATATATAGAAAAGCTGATGATTTATGTGGGTTTATTTTGTATCCTGCAACTTTGCTAAAGTTGTTGATTATTTCAATTAGCTTTTTGGTTGAATCTCTAGGATTCTTTAAGTAGACCATCATGTCATCTGCAAAGAGTGATAACTTGGTCTCCTCCTTGCCTATTTTGATGCCTTCAATTCCTTTATCTTCTCTAATTGCTACTGCTAGTGTTTCCAGTACAATGTCAAATAGTAGAGGTGATAATGGGCATCCTTGTTTCACTCCTGATCTTATTATGATGTCCTTTTTTGATCATGGTTTTCAGGTAGTTGATGATTCTTAAATTATCTCTCCTGAATCTATTTACCAAGATGTTCATTTTTATTTTAGATTTTCTTCTATTTTTCATTGAAATATTTTGTCTTATTTTCCCCTGATGTTTTAAGAATTCTTTAGCTTCCATTTGTCCAAATCTAATTTTTATGAAGTTATTTTCTTCCTTGAGTTCTTGTGTTTCCTTTTCTATTTGACCAATCCTATTCTTTAAACAGTTGTTTTCTTTAGTTTTTTTTTTTGCCTCCGTTTCCATTAGGTCATTATATTCCTGAGGATCTTGTTTTGTCCTATGCATTTTTGTGCCTCCCTTTCTTTTTGGCCTATTGTAACTTTTAGGGAATTGATTTCTTTAGTGAACACCCCACCTCACAAGCTGTTGAGCTGTTCTATCAATTTTTTTATCGTTTGGTTTTAAAATTTCTTCTCAAGTTTTTCTAGGGGTTCTTTTTAGCTCTGACATCTTTTCACAGTTACCTTTGAAGCTTCACATTCTTCTAATTGTTATAGTTAAAAGTAAATTACAAGTCTGCTGGTAGCTTTAGTAGCTTTAGTATAGAAAAGAGGTAGAGAGTTGATTAGCTTACTACCATATTTGGGATTTGATGGATTAAAGCTCACCACTGACAAGGGCTCCTTTAGACTCTAATCTCCAGCCAAAAGAAAGTGAAGGAAAGAGAGAGAGAGAGAGAGAGAGAGAGAGAGAGAGAGAGAGAGAGAGAGAGAGAGAGAGAGAGAGAGAGAGACAGAGACAGAGAGACGGAGAGAGAGAGAGAGAGAGAGAGAGAGACAGAGAGAGAGAGACAGAGAGAGAGAGAGAGAGACAGAGAGAGAGAGAGACAGAGACAGAGACAGAGAGACAGAGAGCAGTTCCTTGGTCTTGCCTTAAGAGGAATTTTCTCAACCCACTAGCTCTCCCACATTACATCTCAGGAACCAACCATTGTTTCTTAATTTACCTGGTACTACCAGTTTCCAGTCTTGTTTTCAACTTCCTTTCTCTAGGGTTTTTTAATACCTGCACATGTCAATGGTAAACAACTGCCAGGTCACTGATTGATGACATCAAACAATACGACATAATGGGGAGGGAAATTCCCTTCCCACACTTTCTGGCATTATTTTCCTCTTCTGAGTTTGTATTTTGGTCTTCCCTGACCCTAAAGTAATTTTTTTAAGGTCAAGTCAATTCCCCTCCCCTCCCCCTCATTACCTTATCTAACTGCTTAGGTTCTTCTTTGTTCCTGGGGTAGAGAGAGTATTACTCCAAGCTTACAAAGTACTCTTCTCTGGTACTGGGATTATGTCTGCCTGCTTTTGTTTCTTATAGTGTGTCTGTTGAGGAAGTTGCCCTTCTGACTTGCTCTGGGTTGGAGCAGGGGTTGCAGCTATTTTTTCCAGCTATATTCAGCAGTGCCATGTAGAAGTGAATAGATTCCTGCCATTCCCATTCTCCCCCTCTTTTCTTTTGTAGCCTCAGACAGGACTCTGCTGTCTCACAAGATTTTGTAGGTTTTCTGCTTTCTATATCTATGTAAAGTGACTTGGTCGGGGTTTATTCTAGTTCCAAATTCTGTAGGTTCTCACAGATGTTATGTTGCTTTGGCTATTTTCTCTTTTTATCCCAGTGAGACAAGTTCCTTCACTTTTCCTTTGATTTAAGGCAATTCATTTCTCTCTCTGTCTCTCTGTCTCTCTTTCTCTCTCTCTCTCTCTCTGTCTCTGTCTCTGTCGCTGTCTCTCTCTCTCTCTCTTTGTCTCTCTGTCTCTGTCTCTCTCTCTTTCTGTCTCTCTTTCTGTCTCTCTCTCTCTGTCTCTCTCTGTCTCTCTGTCTCTCTGTCTCTCTGTCTCTGTCTCTCTCTTTCTGTCTCTCTTTCTGTCTCTCTTTCTGTCTCTCTGTCTCTCTGTCTCTCTCTGTCTCTCTGTCTCTTTGTCTCTCTCTCTCTCTCTCTCTCTCTCTCTCTCTGTGTGTGTGTGTGTGTGTGTGTAGTTTTCTTTTCTTTCTTGGAGAGGATGGGGAGAGAATAAAGTATCTGTGATTTTATAAGTATGTGGATTTCCCAGTGGGGAAAATGCCTCTGCCAATACAGATTGGTAACTGTAAGCTGTAGAGTCTTATATAGACTTAACATTCTAGAATTATTTCAGAGGCAGGTTTCTTTTGTCTATTTCATTATGTTTTTATCTTAGAATTTTGAAATTAGTTCAACTTTCTTGGCTGTTTTTAATAATTCCAGTTCTTAATTCAGAATAAAAACTTTAAATATATAAGAAAATCATAGTCCTTACCCACTTCACTTACATTCATTATTTATATTTGAACATTCTTTGATATTAGATCTATTTTTTAAACAAAATTCTGAGCTGCTCAGTTAGTATAACTACACACAATTGAGTTTTGGTTTTGGTACTGATTTTTAAATTATTTATATGAGAATCTTCCTAAAAATAGAGATGTAGTCTTCACCAATGTATACCTTAAAAGTCAAATTGCACTGCTGAGGCATGTTAAATGAAACCGAACTTAGTTAGGTTCTGTTTAACAACAACGGTCTGCATTCACATGAGGCCCAACCTAGCACCTTAAAAATAGATGCTCCTGGTCCTAGTCCTCGGAATTAAGGACAAGAGAGTGTGAAACACTAAATGAAAATCTTTTACCATAAAGAGAAAACAGAAGTAACTACAGTAAAAGAATCACTATAAGCAACAACAAAGATATTGAGAATTTTTCCATGCTGGAGACTGTTTTAGGTCCCAGATTACAACTACTTAGCTCTCAAAGGGGATATGAATGTAGCTGAAGTGGCAAGCCACATGAAGAAAAAAGATATTAAGACTATAAGAGCATATGGGCTATGTCAAATGCATGGCTGAAGCAATAAACCAAAGAGGGTTTATCCAGGTCATCCATCCATACAAAGGATATCACATATCATCTTATAGGCTCATACTGCTTCGTGGCTAACCTCTATAGCCACATCTATGAGAGGAAGAACAATGGACTTCATTAAATTCTAGGAATTAAGAAATAATGCTTGTACGGTTGAGAAAATGACTTTTGGTTGCATTGGCAGGGGAGCTATGCAGCTAATAGTCTTTGCTTGTCACAATCACTTGCTCAGAACATAAGCATTTTCAGAAGCATCATCTTTGAATAGAAATAATCACATCTACCTCCAAACTCCCTTTCAAACTCGACGCCACTGCATTATTTTTTCACAAACGCCTTTTACAGAGGTGGCTTGTTCAGCCACTTAGTGCGATTCTTAGTTTAAACTCTAGTTAATAGGGAATGACACAAGAGTGGGAAAAAGGCAGAGCCCCTTAGGCAAGAGTCTGTAGGTCTGAACACCAAGAATCCAAGCTGCTTTTGGTCAGGGTCAATCATACTGACACCTGAGAAAAACAGCCTTAGAATTGAGTAAAGAATTATAAAAAAAAATTAGAAGCCGGATTTATGCCTAAGGCAGTGGACCTGGTTGACAGGCTAGCCCAAACTATCTATATTAACACTTTAGATCACTGAATGTAAGAGGAATGAACAATTCTCCTGACCTAATCATGTTTCAACTGTTGGCATTTCAGGCTACCCTGTCGGCTTTCTCAACTTTGCTGCTTTCCAGCGGGCTAGAAGAAGCAGCCTACGTGAACATATTAGCATATGTGCCCAGCCCAACTTGGGCATTCCAAGAAAGTCTGATCTTTTCTAAGAAATGTTTTGAGTTTGTTTTTCCTATAAAGAAGCTTCCTACACTGCAGTACTCCAACTCTGTCTCTCCCTCTCCCTCTCCCTCTTTTCAAAGATAAAAAAGCAGCTACTACAAGACATTGATTTATTTGTCAGTTCAGAAGAATGTGCTTTGCAAGCACTAAGCTACAAATCTGGGTCACATACTTCTGTTGGGAAAACATGGGCTTCAGTCAAAATTCAAACAGGCAGAATCCACCAAAATGTTTATTTTTAACAAGAATAAAAATTCTTTAAGTGTCAATGTTAAATTTGTTCCTGATATTGTATAAGTAGCCTCTTCATTCCTATGGCAAAAGAGGTTGGTCCCTTTGGTTTCAGACATTTAATGAAATATGTGGGTAGCAGTGATGCGAAGTTCATAGACTTAGTTATTCAGGTTAGCTGCTTGCTTGATACACCTAGTAGGGCCCTTCTAGACCCAGCACGCTATCTGACTCTTAGGCAAAGGTTTAAAGACATCAAAGGTAGGGTTTATCATTATTCCAATGCAGGAGGACTGGAGGAACAAAGGCATCCCTAACTGTGAATTCTGGATACTCCTCTCCCCTTTTCTAGGGTTCTGTAAAGAACCATCTCCAAAGTCTTCTGGCTGCCCATTTCTACAATTTCTGCCTATAACACCCACCATATAGCTACCTGATCTATCTAGTCCTCACAAGTTCATAGTTGATCAGAGGGGCAGCTTTGAACTCTTGGCAAGTTCTCCCTCTTCAGCCTGGGCCCAAGATGACTTCAGGCCTTTCTCACAGACAGCTTTACTGCTTTTCTGGCAGTTTTCTTCACAAACATCAGGAAACACACTTAGAACTCAGCATCATCATTGGATGACAGAATTGGAAACACACTGAGACCTTCTTCTTTAGCATTTGTATGTTGATGAATACTCTTCGGATCTTGATTTAGAAAGATAATGATTCATCTTAAGAACTTGAATCATGCTAACTGCACTGGAACTCAAAAGTTAGTCATGTGGGTGAAGTCATAGAAAAAATAGAACTATATTTATTTTCAGAGCTTTTGGAGTACAAACAATGATCAAAAGAGAAAGCAGGCAATCCCAAACTACCAAGAATGAGCACACGAGAGTCGACTACTATTTTTTGGAAGTCTAGGTGAAGAAGGGAGCCCCAAACTCTAGGGAGTTGGACTAGATACCTTTTGAGGTCACTTCCTGTAAAAAAATAATTTTCAACCTTAAGGACAATTTAGAAAGAGGAGAGGGGATATATTCCTTATGTATCCTTATATATTCCCAAATACGCTTAAGTTTACCATATTGTTTTTTCTTCATATTCTAGCTCATACTTCAGGGAGGCTATGCAGAAAATAACTGAAGAAAGGAAAATCACATTTTGAAATATCAGAGAGAACAAAAAGTCTCATCCTTGCTAATTGAACCACAGATATACTCATTAGAAAATCATCATTTGCATTGAAAACCTCACAGAATAAGCCTTTATTGACATGAAATATCACTTCTATTTTGTGCTATTTGTGAAATCTGTATCCATTTTATTAATACCAGTTATATGTAATTTAAAATAGACTCACAAGATTAAAAATCTATTATTTTCATTCCAAAATATTCCTTATCAACAAATTTAATCCCTTTTGTGTACTTTCTCTAGTTTTCTTTTTACTGTGCATTTATGAGGGCCTTTTAACTTATATCTCTTTCCTTTCAAATCCATTCTTCACAAAGCTTTCATGATCATTTTCCTAATGCACAGATCTGACTGTGTCGTTCCCTTGTTCAAAGACCCTCTCTGTATCCCTATTGTTTATAAGATCAAACACAAAATTTTAGCCTACCCCTTACCACCTTCTTCTTTATGAGCTTTATGTTATATTATTCACTTTCATATTTTCCACTAGGCTTTTAGTGAATTTCATCCTGCCCTCTTTTGCAATTTTACATTTATTTTAGTTATTTATTATGCCTTTACATACTTTCTTCACATTTCTGCCTATTGAAATCCTCTGCATAAGATCCTAGGTATTAGGAACTTCCATTAAAGCCACGAAGCCTTCTTTGCTCTCCTACCCCACCAGCAAAAGGTCATATTCTTCCTTCTTTTTTCTATGCAGAGTTAGGAGAGAATTTGTGGAAATTAAATTTTGCTCAACTCTATTAGATACTGGGTAAATGAAATGAAAGTATCTTCCCTCCCTCAAAAGACTTGTCTACGAGTAGTGTGGGGGAGAACTTGTTCATAGAAAATTAGACTCATAATGAATATAAAATCATCTCTGGGGGGAGGGAACTCGCAATGGAGGAGATGAGAATAAGGTGTCATTTGAGTTGACCTTTGAAGGAAGTTAGACATTTTGTGAGAGAGAATTCAGGAAAGACAGATAGGAGATAGAAAATTATATGGGGTGTTGTAGGCTAGTCCAAGTGGAATAGTATCTACTTGCTAGAGATTAGGCTATACTAATCTTGGAAAGAGTTTGAAGCCAGAATATGAAAGGCATGTTAAAAGCCAAACAAAGGAGTTGTTATTTCATCCTAGAGACAAGAAGGAGCCACTGAGGCTTTTTAAGACAGTTATATGATAAGGCTTGTGTTTTATGATGATCAATTTGGTATTATAATTGTGTTATTACTTGGGTACAGTATACATTAAGGAAGGGAAAGACTGGAAGTGTGGAGGCTTATTAAGAGGCTCGTCTCATAGTCTCAGAGAAATATAAGATCTGAATTAGAATGAAGTCCATGTGAGTGGAGTTAAGACATATTGTAGGGGCAGAATGTATAAAACTTGGCAAAATGAAGAATCAAGAGTAATTCTGAGGCTGTAACTTGTGTAGCTGGAAGGTGTACATCAGAGAGATTAAAGGTGGCAACTAGGAAGGTTTTTTGGGAAAAGGGAATGATTTATGTTTTGGACATGTTAGACATCTACTAAATATCTCAAAGAGGAAGCCTTGAGGCTGGACTTCAGGAGGCAGGGGCTGCATATTTAGATCTGTGAGTCATTTACAAATTGAAAACTGAAATTTGAAAATTGAACCTATGGGAACTGATGGTATCACTGAGAGAGGGTGAAGAGACAAGGAAATGAAAGAGGAGAGAACTTGAGCTGAAGAAGTGAATTTTGAAATTGATTTGGAGAAATTTGCACCAGCGAATAAGTCTGGAGATTGAATCTGAGAGAAGACAAATTTTGAGAAATATGTAATAACAAGTATAATCTTAAAGAGAATAATTTAATTTGAAAGATAATAAGAATTCAATCTGAAAGATTTAGTGAAGAAATTGATTTAGGAGAAGTGACCTTAAGAGATGTCAAGAAAAGGAAATAGTAGTAGGCAAGGAAAAATTCAGAAAATAAAGTATAGTGCAGACAAAATACTGAATTATAAAGTAAATAAGTTGGTGAAATTAAATGAATTTATGGGAAACAACAAATGGAAATAGATTCTGCTTATAAAGCTATTGGTGAGAAAGCACAAAAGAAGTTGAATTTCTACCATTTTAAGTAGTGGTATTTATAAAGATCTTAAGTAGTTAGACAAAAAAAGGCTAAGAATAGAGATGGGTTTTAGACTTCTGACTTCTTTGGCACAGAGAAGTGTCATGTTGAAATTTCCTCTGTTATAGAAAGGCGCACACTGTTTTTCAATTTATAGTCTTAGGAAGTTCCCCAGAGGTCTGAAAATTTAAATAACTGGCCCCTGGTCCCACTGACATTAGGCAGGAGTCCCCAAACTACAACCTGTGGCCCCCTGGGGCCATATATCCAGCCCCCACCACACTTACAGAAGGGGCACCTCTTTCATTGGTGGTCAGTGAGAGGAGCACTGTATGTGGCAGCGCCTCAAAGTGCAGCATCTCTCACATACAGTAGTACTTCTGATGACATCATCCTTTGTGTAGCATCTTGTTCTGAGAGTAACTGAAGGAGAACGAGGTGCCCTGCAAATGATTTGCCCTATGCCAGGCTATGTCTCAGTTTCAAAGAACTTCAAAAAATTATATTGCTTGTGTGATCTTTGTATTTTTGTCATAACTAAGCAAATTCCAGCTATGCTTCAGGTTTAGGACATTGGTAGAGACAATTTTTACTTTCATCTGCTAATTTTTTTGTGGTGTGATCTTTTATGGCTAGATCATACATTCACTTAGAGTTTATCTTGGTAAATGGTAAGAGATGCTGGACTAAGCCCAATTTTTACCAGATTGTTGTCTAATTTTCCTAGCAGTTTTTGCCAAAAAGTATGTCTTTCCTACAGTAACTGAAATCTTTGAATTTATCAAGCACTGTTCTACTCTAGGCTGTGTACCTAAAGTATTCCACTAATCAACATCTCTGCCTTTAAAACTGTAACAAATTGTTTTGCTGATAACTGCTTTGTAGTACAGTTTGAGAAAGGTACTGACTGGTTCACATCTGTCTTGCTTTTTTTTTTTCATAATTACCTTTGAGATTTTTGAGTTTTTTACTCTCCATATAAATGTCATTACTGTTTTTTGGGGCTTTATTGTTCCTTTGGTAATTTGATAAGTATAGCACTGAAAACGAAATTTTAATTTAGGTAATGCCACTTCTGTTGCCTTGCCTCAACTTACTCATTAATAGTTAATATTTCTCTAATTATTCAATTCTATATTTCAATAAAGAATGCTTTATAGTTGGATTCATACAGTTTCTGAATGCATATTAAGAGATACACATCCAAATATTTTATGGTTTCAATGGTTTTTTTGAATGGAATTTCTCTTCCTAATGAGTTTTGTTGATAACACAGAGTAGCGCTGATCTATGTGGTTATATTTTATATCCTGCAATTTTGTTGAATATATTAAAAGTTTCAATTAATTTTTGTTTGACTCAGGACTTGCTAAACGAACTATCATTATCTTTTAAAAGCTATAATTTGAGAAACATGACTTTGTAAAGATAATTGGAGAGAAGAAAAATGTCTCATAGATGAGGGAATGGAGTAAAATGACAATTGTCCTCTTGAGGTTAAAAAATCAAATTTGATATTCCTTCAGAATAGGAGAGAGTATACTCCAGAGAGCAGGAACCTGTAGAATCTAGCAGCTCAGAGATTATCCAATAAGCCTCAAAGTAAGACACTTACTATCTGTGTGACCCTGGGAAAGTCACTTAACCCTATTTCCTTAGTTTCCTGATCCTTAAATCATTTGGAGAAAGGAACGACAAACCACTTGTAAGAAATAAAGCAATCTCTGGATCCTAATTCTGAGCTTAAAACTGACCTCATTCATGGGTAAAGAGAGTCAATGCTCCCATTATTCCCAGTCTGTGATAAAAAGACGTCTTTTGACTGTGTTCTGTATCTTGGGTGCTGATTGGCTCAGTGACTGTCGCATCTTTTTTTTTTCTTTTGCTCTCCCATGCTGTGCCCGTACTATCAGCATCTCTCTCTGTCCACTTCACATCAGGGTCTGATTGCTCTGCAGTGTTGTGCTTTGGGGAAGTCTTCAGAAAAGTTCGAGTTTATTTTGAGCCTGTGCCACCCAAGCGTGCTGTGCCCTCCAAGGCTTCTGGCAGTGAGTGCTGCTACTGGCAGGATTTCCACCTGTTGGGGGGGGGGGGGTCTCTGGAATGTAACTCCCACGATAGACCAGGGATCACTGTGTCCCTAAAGTGGGGGTTTGAGAAAACCGAAGAGCGCAGAGGTTGTCATTTGCCTCGAGCCATACAGCAACCGAGGCTCTAGAGCAGGGTCCCCAGACTCTTCACACGGGGGCCAGTCCACTGTCCCTCAGACCGCTGGAGGGCGGGACTATAAAAACGCAGGAACAAACGCACATGGCGCTGTCTGGGCCAGCGGAGGCTGCGGGCTGGCTGGGATGGGCCAGGCACCTGAGCTACACCTTGCTTGCCTCCTTACCTCTCGCTAAATCCCCCAACGGTCTATGATGAGCTGACTGAATCCTTCCTTATTGGTCTATTCCTTACCCTTGTCTCCAGACTACTGAAGATAGTGAGCCAGTGACTCAGCTCACTCAAGGGCTGGCTCGAGGTCCCCCCCAGACCGGTCTTCTGGTCCTTCTTCTTCCAAACAAAAGCTGTCACAGCAGCAGGTATAAGCAAGTCTCCTTCCTGGTATTTCTGCAGTGGAGAAATGAACTCCAAGATATTTCCCAGAGTTCCTCTTCCTCTCACTTCACAGGCAGGGCTATCGGCAGAAAGAGAGAGCAGAGCAGCTGATCCTGTCACAGCCAAGGATTAACTGGAACTGCACTCTCCCTGCCCTTCCCCTTCAAATGCCTCAGCCACTCTCCAGCCTCCCAGACAGCTTTCCAGATTCCTTAGTTAATCAAAACCTTATCAACAGCTATTCCTAATTTCCCCTCTATAAAGCAGAGCTCCAGAGGCAGGATTTGAACCCATGTCCTCTGACTAAAGAGCTACTGTGTGTTCCACTGGACTTCTGATTAAAAAAGGTGAAGGAATAAATAGAAATGTATGGAACACAAGATGTGACTGAATGGGGTGTCAAACTGATCTATCAAATTGGTGGAAGACTATATAAAAGCAACACAAAGGAAGTTTGTGAAAAGGCATTTGGAATATATAGCGTTTCTTCTAATCACTGCATTGCAATAGGAGCCAAATACCTTGTTTCTTAAATTCATCACTTCCGAAATGGTACATTTGTCCCCTCTGATACATCCTTTCATACCTTAAACTTAAAAAAAAGATGATTTTGGCTTTTACAACACTTATATTCCCACTGTATCCTTCCTCCTTCCAGAGGGCCATTTCATCTCTAAAAGAGAGTGTGCATAACCTTTCCATAACTTCCTATTCCCTACTGAATGAAGTCTAAATTCTTTAGCATCCAAATCCCTCCAAAATCTACTATCATTACCTTTCCATTCCCTCCTCCTCTAGAGTTACTCTACTCAAACGAGATTAGCCCTCCAAAAGATAGCAGAGCTGCTATTCGCTTGTCTTTGTACATGCCATTAGCTCTACCTGTATCTAATACCTTTCCTGACTCAGTTTCCATGGTGAAGCCCCACTCTTGGAAGATCCATTTCCTCTAAGAAGCCTTCCCCAATCCCCCGAGGTGAGGATGATTTTCCATTCTTTTACCTTACGTAGCATATCTAGTTTGTATTATAATTATTTGTGTACATCTATTCAGATTTGCATCTCATGCATAGTTGCTATTCACCTTCTATGTAAGTATGTATGGGAAGAAATTCAGAAGTTACATAAGGATTGTGCTGCTCTTGATGAGGCTTAGGGATCGCCCCTAACAGCCACGATGCATGTAAACCTTAAAATTTCTTAGACTTATGAATGTTGGAAATTTCCCCATTGGGAAATTTCATACTGGAAAAAATTTCCTACTGATAGTAAGAACTCTATTGGAATGTGAAACCCCTTGGCATGGGAGGATCCTTCTCCTCCCTACTTAAGACTACTTTAGGTCAGAAACCTTTTGCTAAACAATGGAAAGGGTTTTGACCTATGCTTAAGCATAGAACAGGAAGTTCTTTGAGTCATGATTGATTTTAGAATTGATACAATAGAGATACTTGGAATGACAGAACTAGGTCTTGGAAAATACAATCTCCACCCTACTTAGAGTAACAGGATTTAGGAAGGGCTGCAGCAAAGATCAAGATTTAATTATTTGAGCATATGGCCTTCAACAGACATGCGCAAAGCCACAGACCTCTGGGCGGTCCTGGGTTAAACTAGAGCCACCATTGGCACAGGGGAGACATCAACAGTGATTGGTAGATGTGAGAACTGAGGGGAGGGAACTTAGATGGTTTCCTTAAAGATAGCGGGGTCTGAGGACAGAGAGGAGGAGAGTTTTTTGCTCTGAGAAGTTTTGCTCTGAGGAGGTTTTGCTCTGTGGAGGTTTTGCTCTGAGAGGTTTTGCTCTGAAGGAGTCTGGAGGTGGAGGCCCCTGAGACTGTTTCTCCATTTTGGTCACGTGAGTGATAGGGACTGATCTCTTTTCTTTGCCTCAGCTATCTAAGGGCTTGGGCCTTTGGCCCAGCCTAAGGAGAGGGGATATTTAAGTCCTATTCCCTTCTCTCCCCTTTCTCTTCTCTCTCTCTCTCTCTCTCTCTCTCTCTCTCTCTCTCTCTCTCTCTCTCTCTCTCTGCCTCTCTCTCTCTCTCTCTGCCTCTCTCTCTCTAATACCTTTCTTCCTCCTGTTTGTAATTAAAAACTCCAAAAGGTTGACTGCTGACTTGAGTTTTCATTAGGAATTACATAGCTGAATTCCTTGGCGACCTTAAATTAATATATATCAGTCTTTTAAAGTGATTTCGATATCACATGCAGGACATCAAATGATAAATGAACTAGAGAACCACAAAGAGTTAAGTCATCCCTGATGGGAATTGGATGAGGCTTCATTGAAAAATGACACAAGGAGTAGAATTTCAATGGATGAAGGGGAGGAAGGATGTTTTAAGTTCCCATTCAAGTCACTCTGCCTCCAGGGTGGGTCCTCCATCCCCCGCATCACCTGCTCCCCCAAATAAAGGAAGTTGCATGTCTATGTAGAGCCTGTGTCAGTGACATGCATACCTGTGGAGGTCTTCCAGGGATTCTTAGCTAGTGACCATCCATGCAGCTGACTAGCAGTACTATCTTAGGCTAAAGACAGAACATAGAATAGGAGGCTCAGAGTTGAAAGGAACCAGTTATCTATGAAATAGGATGGCTGTTCTTTAACTAGAGGGAAAGAATAGCTTCTATTGAAGATAACCTTTAGGGCACAGAAATGGCATTTCATGTAGAATAATTTAAAATTCCTCAGTAGAGTAATAATAATGAAAATAATATTTATATAGCCTTTTGAGTTTTCATAACACTTTATGTATTATCTTGTTTTCATCTTCACCACAATTCTGGGAATTAGGTACTATTATTACATCTATTTTACAGATGAGGAAATCGAGGCAAAGTGTCAGCAACTTTTCTAGAACCACACAGCTAATACACATTTGAGGTATGATTTGAATGAAGATGCTTCTGATTCCAAGTCTGGCCCTGTATCTATGACCCTGTGTAGGAAATAGGAAGTTAAATGGCCTCTTGTAAGGGTGGGAAAGGGAAGTATACTCAGAGGAGTAAGGTGAATTTCTAATCAGCAAGGAAGGCTTAGGTGAGTCGATGCACCCTACACTTGTAGGTCTTATACTCTGTAAAACATTGTATTCCCTCGCTAGATTTTTATTTTCATAAGAACAAGAAGGATATTTTCTTTTCTTCAATCACCAAGTTTTTCATAATCTAACCGTGTTCTGTACAGAATAGGCCTTTATTGGGAAAAAATCAGTTGAAAGGAATCAAGGAAAGGAGAAAGTAAAATCATATTAGATGTTTTCAATCTAGGCAAAAACATTTAAAAAGAACGAAACAAGCAAATCCCGTTTTCATCTTCTTGCATGATTTAATTCTCCCCATCACTTAAAACAAAGGAGAGATTTTGGGAAAAACTTTGCATTTTCTAGGTAGCTTCACTTATAGGGGAAAAGTATCCATGTATGTGACACGTCTACAGGGTGCTGAATAATGAGATAACACAACGGGAGGGAGATTGACATGTCTAATGAAAATAAATCTATGTTTACTCCCGAGGCATTATGACAGCATTTCCTGCAGGTATTAACAAGACTGCCATTGACAATATGTCCCATCAGTTCAATGTGAATAGGACTGTGAATGATAGAGCAGACTCTGCAGTTATCCAGATGGGTGGTATATTGCTATGAACAGTGTCTTCACTTCTGAGGCTGAATAACATGTAAATATAAGGAGAAAACTAAATAAAAAGCTAAATTACGATATTTAACCATGAATGCAAGTAGACAACTTTGGAGAATATCGTGTTTTATATCACCTGTTTAATAAAGTTCACAACTTAACTGGATACTTGGGGAGATGGCAGGAAGTCAGTTGTAATGCAAGCTCCAGCTGACTTCCCTAGAAAGGAATCAAAGGTGACAAATATGACTTTAAGGATTTTAGTTTTTGAGGGATTGGGCAAAAGTCTTGTGCCGAGCATTGGGGTGTCACAGCTTTGATGACAAATCAATACTTTAATGATTATGAAATCTCAAGCATGTTTGTGAGCTTTCAGCATAAGATAAAATAATTTTAGAAGAAAATATTTTTCTTAAATTAACAAAAAAAATCAGAAAACAAACATTGGAGGAGATTGTAGACAGAAGCTGGTGTTATTCATTCACTCAATAAACATTAAGTACTTATTATATGCCAGAAACTGTGTAAGCCCTGAGGGTACAGCTATGAAAAAAATGACAATCCCTCCCCTCAAGGAGCTTATGGACTGACAGGTAGAAGACACACAAAAAGAAACTGAAAACTGGAGGAAGGGAGAAGAGGAGATATCAATTCAAGGGCATAGAAGAGAAGTCAGAAATATCTTGGAATAGGGCAGCTAGGTGAGAAATGAGGAGATGTCCTCAGCTGAGCTCCCTTCTTAAATACTCCACTCATTAATCAGAGAGGTAGGGAAATAGTGATGGAGAAGCAATGAAGACTGATGAGATTTGGCAAGTTTTTCCAATAATGAGTTTCTTCAGACATGGTGAAGGAGTCACAGACGACCCAGAGTCGTGCAGTCAGGTAAGAAAGTATCCCGGGACTTCCGGAATCCTGGAAGTTCCAAGTGCTTATGTAGGATGATTTAACTACTTAGACCTTCTGCAGTGTTTCTTTTATAGTACAAGGAGTATTAAAAAAACAAGCATAAAAGGAGATGAAGTTTCACCAAAGTATAAGAATTTAAGCCTTTCTACTCGTGAATGTTTTATGACCTCTTTTAGAAGAGGATATTCATAGGATGATTGTGGAAACACGTTATTGATCATTTGGTCCAACTCCTTCATTTTCCAGTTGAGGAAATGGAGGACAAGAGAGGTAAAATGACTTGCTGAGAGTGAATGTCCTAAAGAGAAGGATAGTACTATTCAGATGTCTCTTTCTTTTTCTTCATTTTCTTCAATATTCCTTTTAACCCCCAAACTTAACATGTTCCTCTATTGATGGGAGACATTTAATCATTGACCTATAGACTAAGCACAAAGAAAAAATAATAACAAATACTGTTTCCCCCCCCATTATGGGTGATATGGATCTTGTTTGGGTTTGGATATGATGGCCAGTTGATATTGAGCAGGTGGTAGCTACAGGCTAAAGCTGTCAGGGTAACCTAGCTGAAGGCAGTGGATAAACTTAATAATCGTTAGCTTCATAGATGTTCAACCAGCTTTTCAGGTAACTCTCAAAGAAATCATTAACAGATAGTCCCAAAGAAGATGGCCAAGAGTTCTGTACCAGCCCTCCCAACATGCAAATCTCCTTAAAGTGCCCACAGTGATCTCCCCTGGCCTTGCCCTAAAGACGACCCAGCAAAAATCCTTTCTCTGGTATTGATCTCTGCTTCTAAGTAGCCCAGATAACGAATTAATAACCAATTCTCATGAACATTCCTCCCCCCCCCTCCAGATTTGTTGGAAAGAACATTCTCTCCCAATGAATCTTACCAAACTGGACGAGTCTATAATTAAGACAGAAAGAGTTAAAGAAAGAAGAACCAAAGAAAGTAAGAAACATCTTACAAAATGCAAGTCACATATTATAGTTACAGATAGTTCAATTATATACATTTCCAATTACAAAAATAACACCCTTTAACTCTACTCTTACAGAAACAAGCCTACCTAAAGATTCAAAGTCATCTCACAATACTATGGAAAACAAAAAAGCCTTGCAAGAAAATTATTATATAAAAATAAACACCACTAAAATAAAATAAAAAGAGATGGAATAATAGAGATTATACAGAAAAAGCCAGATATTCTATTCTTTGGGATAATTTTTTAATATATCAAAAGGTATTTTTTTCAATATTGTAGGTTTCAGAAAAGGTCATTGGTCCCTAAAAGTATTGATTTAGAATATTCTTACAATTTATAGGGGAAATTTATTGAATGAAGAACCCCAGATTTCAATTTACTCTTTTAAAAATTATTTGCTTTATGCCTATTGTGCTACTGCAATACATACCATAGTGAATAAAAAGCCAGATTCAGAGACAGGAAGACTGAGACTCAGGTCTGGCCTCTGCCACATATTAATTGTGTGACTTTGGGCAAGTCTATTAACTTCTAAGTATTCCAGACAAACTCTAAGAATCTCCGATAGTTGCGGAGCAGATGCGATCTATGTTGGTAGAAGAAGGGTTTTTGCACCACTGAAATGATAGATAAGTCTTTTTCTTAAAGCGAAGTTATCCCCCAAGAGTACTGTCACCAAGAAAAGGACATTTATTTTTTCCACCAGAGCTATCTCAACCATGGGATACCCAGGCAGCAGAGCAACCAGAGCATCAAGTTTGAAGTCATTTTCTTGAGTTCAAATCTGACCTCAGACATTCAATAGCTATGTGAAACCGGGCAAGTCATTTAACCCTGTTTGCTTTTGTTTCTTCGAGAAGGAAATGGCAAACCCTTTATTATCTTTGCCAAGAAAATCCCAAATGGCGTCATGAAAAGAAGACTGCACTACCACCTCAGCCATGGGGCAGATCTACACTCCCATAGCAACAACAATAACAAAAACCAACGATCTCTGCTTAGGCAGTGACCAAGAACTAGGTGAAATGATGTACAAGGCATTCTCTCATTACTTCACAAGTCAGGGAAACATTGCTCTAAGGGAAAAGGGCATGAAAAAATTTTCTTTCCTCGTGTATTTTTTTGTAGACGAATGTGTTTGAGTGTCTAGACACCTGGGTGACAGGTGCCACAGAAAGAGATGGATGAGCAGCTACTTGGGATTGCGAGTATAAGCACCTCATCATTTCAGAAAGGCTTAGAATCTGCAGCACAAAAACTAAAGTGGACTTGATGAGTACATTTGTTTGTGTTTTGAAACAAGAATCAATATTTTTAACCCTCAAGTTTCTAAGGCAACTGAAACACAAAAATGTACCCTGTGCTGGCTGCTTTCATTCTTTGCATTTAGGAGGGGAGAACTCAAACCACATAACTTTTGAAAGGACTAAAACATCGTTCTTTATTTGAATATTGGAAGTTAACTCTTCTTAATACCATAAACCTTTCCTGATTTTGTGCAAATGTTCAGGTTTAATCATGGCCTGATACTCACATCACCATTTTGCTAGTGACCTTTCATATTGTATTTTCTTTTAATAATTCACTTAAAATAAAAAAATATTTTTATAAAGACAGTAGTGCATTCGTGAAAGCAATTAATTTTCTTTATTCTATTTGCCTTTTCATTGTTCTCTATGAAAGCTTCTATGATAGAATCACAATCAATTTGTTGTAATATTCACAAATTGCAGGTGCGAGCTTCCCTAGAAAAGAAAGGTCTTGTGATAGTTTGGCAATCTTTCCATTAGGTGACATTTTTACCCCAGTGGGCTATGTTTGAAGGAGCCCTCCTTCAGTTTCCTCTGTGTAGGACTACATCTTATATGTATTAAAATACGAGAGTAAATATTTATAGGACTTCATCATGCCCAATGACTTACCACCGCTAAATCGTCTTGAAGAATTTCAGAAAACAAATGATCACTACGACTGAATGAGAGAGAATACACTGACCTCATTTGTTAAGCTATCCAGTAAGTCCCGCTGCTCTGAAAATGTTGAGATCCATTTTTGCATTTGTCAGGAGCAATGCTATGTATTTTAATAGACTTCAACATGCAGCTTCAATAATGAAAAGCCAAATATAAGCACGCTTTGGATATAATTAAGTGGATTCTTAGAATTCAGCTTTGTTTTCTGCTTTTCTCCCTGTTTTCTCATGTCCTCCAACACCAATCAACAGACCTGAAGAGAAATGGACCGTCAGTTATTAGCTTATGGAAACAAACAAGTTTCACTGGTTTAGTCAGCGAATATGTGCTTAATAAACAACATACATGACTCCAACGTGTTCAAAACTGCTGTTAGCTTGATTAGTAAAGTGCTCCTTATCCAGGGACTGGGAACCCAGGAACAGTAAAATAGAATGGGATCTCTGTCCTGAGGGGGATGCCGTGATGCTGAATAATTATGCCAACTTGCCTTTGTCAGAGCAAACTGATCCAAAGGCAGACTTCTGCGCTCATAACATTTTTGTTGTCTAATAAGAAAGAGATGACATTTGGAAATCTGTCATTTTGTGACTATTTTTCCTTAAAACCATCTGATAGGTTTAAGACTTCAGATGCAGCTGGTTACTACTTGGGAAATACTGCCTTGCCCTGTTCCTGGCTGAGTGAGATTCTAAAATTAGAACTCAACCTTCACTCTAGACAATGTTACAGTCCCAGCTGGTGCTGTTCATCTAAGCCGAAAAAGGGTTTTCTTCCCTCAGTGTCAAGCAGAAGACTAGCTTAGCTAGTTCTGTGTGCCTGCTTGGGGGGTATTCTACATTGCTTAGCCAACGTTTAGCCAGGCTAAACATGATAGTATAAAGAAAGATAATTGCCCTTCAGAATCACGAATGTACTGTTTGATGGCACAGGGTTTATTCTTATGACCCTGGATGTTTGCAGGAGTGATTAGAAATCATGGAATCACTGAAGAACAGTGAGGAGGGAGATAGCTAACCTTCTGCTCTGCCTTGCTCTCACAAATCTATTCTTTGCAAAGCCATTTCATTCTTTATCAAAACACCCAAATATATATTTAATATAATATCAAATAATTTGCCTAGTGATGCTAGGGATTTGGATGAAATTTAGTCAGAATGAGGTAAGGACACATAGAATTTGTAATTTTTAGGTTTTCACCTGTAAATGGGACTTGTATCTTTCTGCCTTTGCATATTCTTCCCTATCCTCCTCAAGTCTCCTGCATAAAAACCCTGGGTTCCTTCCAACATTGGCTCAGGTGCCACCTCTCAGAGGGATCCTTTCTGCTTCTCTCTCCCCTGCCCTGGGAGCTAATATCTTTCCTTTTGAAAATATTTTGAATATCATTTATTTTTCTGCACATGTTTTCTTCCGGCCTCTCTTCCCTTAGAAAAAAATTGGTAGATCCCTGGGGCTGGATCTAATTTCATTTTTTTCTTTCCTAGCTCTGCTCCCCAGCACACTGTCTTCCATCATAGCTATACCCTTCTTTGGTAATGCTCGCCAAAGATGTTCTAGCACATCTAACCTATCCTCTACATACTTAATGATCCTGTTTGAAATGCATTTATTTTTTTGGTTGCCATCTCAATTGCCAATTGGTCTTTGAAGAGGGAGT